>NC_050469.1:3860541-3961541 GCF_013373865.1 Monomorium pharaonis | reverse complement strand
TAGAACTATATGGGGATTATCGATAATTGTTGGAAAAATTATCATATTTATTCATCACGTCATTGCTTATTCAAGTGTCGTGCTGATCAATTATCAATAACTCGCATTAAAAAAAATTTTTTCTAATGTATTTTCGCCGGAAATTTGATTGAAAATTATTAAGGAAAATATCCCTAATAAAAATTCTATATTATTATATAATTTAAACATAAACCTTTCCATCTTTTACACCTTTTGTGGAAAAGATGGCTATAGTATTATAGGGCACTTGGACATACATATTTTATGTACTTAATATTTATAAAATTATTTAAATATTTATAAGTTTATTTATTTAGTTTAATTGCCATACTTTATCATATTTTTAATTTTATTTTTAAACTTTTTGATGATTAATGTTGATGTAAATTTACCATCTAAAAGAATATGAGAAATTAATGAGATTTCGTATATATTTTTTTATAGGTTTGGAAACTCTTTTTCAGAATTAAAGTACACATATTAATATCACTTTGTAACTTTTATTTTATATCAAGAACAAAAAAATTTTTTCATATTATTTTACTTATCGACTTTTTTTTTAGTCCGTACTCACATACATGAAATTTTCAGATACATTATTTTCTTATACCAAGGCTTCTAGTTCATTTTTGAAAGCACATTATTATTTTTTTCTGTAATGACAACATTTTATAACAATTATTTTGTACGTATAGAGTTTTGAAACTTAATTTATGCTGCAGATGATATTTATGAAACTGCATAAATGTAAAATTTTCTATCTTTTTTCGTTTTTTATATGAAATTGTAGTTAGCTATCGTTTATTATTGTCTATACTTTAATTCTGGAGAAGGATTTACAATTTTATAAAATCAATTAAGACCTAAGCGTATCCGAAAATAATTAGTGTTCAATCGATAAAACAGACGACTCCAGCATTCCTTTAATGAATATAGGAAAAATTTTACACGCAGTCAAAACGCAATAAAAATATGATATAATATCCACAATATTATTATTTCGAATTGTATGTATACATAAATTACAGTAAATATTGGTAATCTTTGAAAGTAATTACAAGAATACATTATTTAGCAATTATTGGAGAAATTATAATTGGCCATTCTCTCCGTATGATTATTATACCTTAATTTACTTTATTCTAATGTATCTGCGCACACATGATTTAAAAAGAATAGTTATGAACAAAGTACCAATTAAGCGCAGCTGAATAATACAGATTAATTGTGACATTAATTAAAATTCAGTACTCTCAATATTGTAATGTCCCGCGATGTTCTTTGATGTTTAACAGTCTGTCTTCTGCTGCAACTGTCCACAATAGTACTTGAGAATATTTTAAAGCATCTCCGCGTTGTTCTTCATCGAATATGTAAAATCAAATATTTCCAACGATTGCTTCTGCCCATTGTACCAAAATGTACAAGGACAAGGACAATTCTTGAAATTCATGACGTTTGAATAATAATATCTTGATAATCGATTTCCGGGAACAATCTGTTTATCCCAAAGTATAACCGCAAACTGATATGTAAAATGAAAAATTTCTAATAACCATTCACGCGTTTTGTGTCAAAATGTATAAGTGCAAAACGGTGTCTCAAACCAATAATTTTGTTTAAAATTTTACATAGTTTAAACAACAGTGAGTATATTATTTTTGATAAATATTTTTAACTAAATATTATTTTACACGTTTGTTGCTTCTTAAAACTATTTTGTTTATATTTTGTTTATAATACTTTCATATAATATAAGACATAAAATTATCGTAGAGCATAAATCAGTGCATTTCTCTGTTACTGATAACAGATCATAGATATGTCAAATTTGCAATATATTTCATAACATTAGTACCTGCTGCATCACGACAATTTAAACTCCCGCATTTCATGTTTCACTTATGTTTATATGTCATTTATTATCCGCGTAATATCAAGAATACCGAATAAAGTATCGAACGGTCGTTATTAATACGCGGTTCAAAAATAAAAGTATTAGCAGAATTTCAGTGAGAAGACGATATCCGTAGCAATTCGATAACTATATTATTTTATTATCACATATTTCTTTGCGTGTTTTTGTCGTTTTACAATTTGAGCGTAAAAATAAATATACATTTGTATCTCTATATTTAAAAATTTATAGAAAATAATATGTAATATGTAAAAAAAGATATTTGTAAAAATAATTATAATAATGAGATTACGATTGCATGGAATGATTATATTATATTATATGATATTCTTATTATGGTTATTTTTGGTATTATAACAATTTCTTTTATATGTTCTAAATTAAAAAATAGTTAAAATATTATTTAATATTTATTTTATCGTGTTCAAGAAATAAGAAAATACATATAATAACTTATTTATAAAAGAAGTAGCAGCAACAATAACATTGATGAGTAATTTAATTAGAACAATCTATTTACGTATAATTAAATGAAGTAAAAGATATCTGTTTCTAATTTATAATAAGTCAGGATGGATCTCGTGCCGTACATTATTCACTTGTGATTCGCACATATCTTTTGATTTTTCTAAAGTTTTACTCCATGTAAACATAATTTTGAAATTTATGACACAACTTTAATCAGGAACAGAAATATTTGGAGTGGATACAGAGACGTTCCAAAATAAAGTAACAGCTAAATTGCAGTCGTTGTCAGACCTCTTTCTCTCTCTCTCTCTCTCTCTCTCTCTCTCTCTCTCTCTCTCTCTCTCTCTCTCTCTCTATCTCTCTCTCTCTCTCTCTCTCTCTCTCTCTCTCTCTCTCTCTCTCTCTCTCTCTCTCTCTCTCTCTCTCTCTCTCTCTCTCTCTCTCTCTCTCTCTCTCTCTCTCTCATATAAGAATAATATATGTATATTACATTTAAACTTTAAAAGGATTACTTTAAAACAATAGACATTTTATATAGGTCAAAGGTTCTGTATGAAACAAACTATCAGATCTGCAATATGAGTTAATATCTAGAAATATCATTTTATATCACTTTACGTTTCTATATTTATTAGATAACAATGGTTTTTTGATTATATAAATAGCAAACAAACTAAGAAAATATAATATTTTCTAGTTGCTTTGATTATTATTGTAGAATAAATGCAGATTTATTGGGAAAGAGGGGTAGTAAATATTCAACAGTCTGGATCGAGGCGTGCACGTTTTATTGCCATTAAATCTTTTTGTATCGTACTACTTTCCTTTGGCTTTCTTATCTTCCACATTATGATTCCTTAAATTATCTAATTGGATACCGATGCGTTAAAATAAACGAAATCCGTCGCGTGTCTTTTAAACGCTACTCGTCGCGTGACAATCCTCAAGTGTTGCTAGGCTGCTGGCCCTCAATGACGCCAGGCTCAAGGAACTATGATTTAGAGTATTCATGCCGTGAGGATCTTCGCAATGCAGGTACAGCCGTGAACTGACAGACTTATGGCAATCGGGGCATAAACGTTTCTTCTTCTTGTCACGTTTCTTCAAGATGTCGTATGCGCATCTGCCAAATAGCACGAGAAAATGAGAAAACAAGAGAAATATTTTTTTAAAGGAATTGGCTATTAGAATTTTATACTCAACATTATGCTTGAGATTCCAACGTTATATTTGATTCTTGCTTTAGTTCATCTATTTCTTAGCAAAAAGGTTCTGAAGTTTTTCCGCGTGCCTTACCGAGCGTGTAATATATGAGAGCAAGGTAACGCTTCGAGGGAATCAGCTTCCAGACCGAAAGGTTCGTTGCAGCTTCCGCATCGTAATTCCAAATCTTCCTCCATGGCGATCGCCAATCTCTCATAATGTCCCTTTTGCTCTTCGTCTCCCAGAGACCCATAAATTTTCGACAATCTGGACCTGACTGTTCGCACTAGAAGCTGTAAATATCAAATTCTCATAAGCTTATTTTGAACGCATACAATTCTCTTGCAATAAATCATATACATTTGTAAGGTGATATTATAGCAAAATTTTTTAGCGAAATTAATTTTTATTATTAGAGGATTGGATACAAAAAGTTAACAGTTAAACAGTAAAGTTAAAAGGTTAGTAATTTTTAACTTAGTTAATCTGAATTTACTTAATTTTTAATTTTAATTAATTATTTTTAATACACATAAACTTTAATATATTCTAAATTAAAAATTTATCTAAGCAAAAGAAAAGATTACATCACACACATGAAAAACGATATTTTTTTAATTTATATAAATATAATATTACACACAGATACACATACACAAATAATATATTTATTTAATAATCTATATTATAATTGTTTTTAAATAATTTAACTTAAAAAATTTACATTTTCTAGTTTAATATAAATATTATTTTTCAAAAATAACTTTTTTAAAATTTAACTTAAGTTAATTTAATTTTAGGTAAGTTAATTTTTGTACATGTAACTTTTAACATAATTAAATTAATTTTATAAGCTATTAACTTTAACGTAATTTAATTTAAAAAATATTAACTTTTTCATCTTGTACACTAAAAAAAAATTTATTAGATTAAAATAAATATTTTTTCAAATAGTACCAGAAGTTTTATAAAAAATAAATAATATTTATTTCAAATAATAAGATAATATTTTCTATAATTTAGAAAATGTATTATATATTTTTTTACAAAACTTCTGCTTGGTACTATTTGAAAAAATATTTATTTTAATCTAGTTAATTTTTTTTAGTGTATTAGAGAAATATCTTTGTCTCTTTTCCTTTCTTCTTTTGAGCAAAAATTAAAAATTTTCTTTATTGACTAATAATCTATGGTTTATTGTATGCAGAAAATATATGATAAATTATAAATGGCAAAACCTTAATTTGCAAATTAACAATAACCTTTTTATTAATTTCAATTGGTACCAACAAAGCTACGTATTTTGCATTATTCGTGTGCGTGAATATGCACCGACAAAATGGAGAATCAGCTCCATTGATTCGTAGACACAAATAGCGCGAGTATACTTATTCGATCTACATAGTGTGAGTATGATAATATATGCATGGAATATTTGTGCGACGTGCCAGTGAGGTTGTAGTGCTAATAGCTCTTTCGGTATTTCGTTGGAACTTATAATGGTCTCTAGAGGTACGAATAATCAGTGCATGCAAAACACATCCTTGCTATCTTCAGACAAAACTTTTTTTATTACTAATGCTTTTCTATTTGAAAACCAATTTAAAATCTATTTTAAATGATCTATAATCTTATCTTCAAATACATTAGGGCAGAGATTCCCAAAGTCGTGAAACATTTTTCAGCTAGAATCGTAAAAACCATATTTCGGAATAAACTTCTAAACAATTATTAAACAAATATTAAATTTGTATAAAAATTATTCATACTTTAAAAATATTATTCATATAAATAGAAAATTTGTGTATGTTTCAATATATATTTTTAAAAATAGATTTCTAAAATTATATTTGTTATATTCCCCTCTTTTTCTTTTTGCTTTTTCTTCATTTTTAAAACAAAATGGGTCGCAACTGTTTGCCATTTTTAAAAAAGTCGCAATTTGTTATATAATTTTGAAGGATATTAGAGTCATTTTTTATTATAACGCGATTATGAACATTACAAGAAATTTGTAAAACGAGGGATATGAAACTTCGTCTTAATCATGAGACTAATTGTAAGAGTTTTAACCAGAGTTATATGTATCCCATGTCATTCTATAAATCAATTTCTAAAATCAATAAATTAACTTTTTGTTAAAGTCAATGAATGAGAAAGTCTTCATGACATTTAAAGTCATGGTACTTAAAGTAATGGTATTTAAAGTCATGATATTTAAAGTTATGATTTCTTTGATTCTCAAAGAAAAGGGGAGACTTCTAAGTTTTCACGTCTGATAGAAAGAAGAAAATTTATTTTGCAATAACATCGCTCTTCTCTCTAGTCTAGAGCTCTCTCTCTCTCTCTCTCTCTCTCTCTCTCTCTCTCTCTCTCTCTCTCTTCCCTTCTGTGAAATGGAACGAATGACATGCATCACATTCCGCGATCTGTATTGGCAGTTTACCTTGGCGCCAACCGATCCCGCCACCTCCAGAAGCCTAGTATTGAACTCGAGGGGTCTGCAGTTACATATCTTGTGTTGGAGCCTGAGAGCTTCCAGGCATCTCGCCGCGCCGTCCATCGCTTCCATCTGGCACAGTCGATCGCCGGTCGCGGCTGCCGAGCCCATCGCGCTCTCATACTGTCGGAATGCTTTCTGCAAAATGTCCATCTTTATCTCACCGATGTTATCGTTCTAATAAGCGGGCCGGCGTACACGATACATGAACTAAAGGCTAATTAGATATGCATCGCAATTGCCAACTAAATGACAGATTAAGTTCAACTGGCAGATTTCTATCCGTAAAAGCCTAATCATACGTGGCATTCGCGCAAGCAGCAAAATGAGGCAAACGCCTCTCTATCATTGTTCGTAATAATGTATTATTATACTATACATAAACATACTATACAATTTTATTTGTTGCAACAGATACTTAGTATATAATGTACCTATGTCATAACGTTATAATTTAATAAATTACATGTTATTTGACAAATAACGTGACAAATTTGATAAAATAAAATGATCAGATATTCTCGATTTTTTAGGATTTATTCGTACTGTTAGCTGCAATTTATAATAAAATAAATGTACTGAATGTATATAACCAAATCAGAATTATGGATAGTTTTTATTTTTCTCTGACTCAATTTCTGTGTATTTTTCTGTGTCATTTCCAATAGTTTTCCGTTGCTCTTAAATTTGATTTTTTTATTGGATTAATGTTACAAAAAATTAATTCTATATTTTTTTATTTTTTACAAAGCTTAGAGCAATAAATAAATAATAAGTGTAAAAGTAGAGCTGATAAAATTGTCAAAATATGAGAGGGCTAATATTGGTCTGTGGTGCCTAATAATAAAATTTGTGTGAATTTTTATAATCTTTAGTTCACATTTTTCATCATTTTGATTTGTTTCCAATGTATATAAAGAGTAATCGACATCTTGTATATTCACACATGTATTTTTATTCAGATAAATTTCTATAATGTTATATTTATCAGATTCAATATATAAAAATTTATATTTTACAGTAATATTTTAGGCTTTATAAATCGTATATAGGGCTGAAATTCATGATACAACTACAAAGAGAATAATTCTACAATTTAAATAAATTATAAACTTTTTTGAATCATTATTTTTGAAAAAGGACTTTATTAAATATAAAAATAGAAATATGCAACTTTGGAAACAAAACGATTTTTTAATAAGAATTTTAAAATGCAATTATTTTACAAAAAAGTTTTTAAGTGAAAATAAAAAGAATGGCTGAACAATTGGTAGAAAATTTTATTATAAATAATGACGCAAATTTTAATGGAAAAATATTGAAGACTGTTTAAGCTATCATACCAATATTAACGAAAAATAGATTTCTGGAGCACAAACGTGTTCATATTATTGCTCGTAATTTTATTATTTTTGTAGCTTTTACATTAATTTTTTTAATCTTATTTTTTAACTGCACGGAATAATTTTCAATTAAAAAAATAATTTTTTAAAAGATTTGAACTTACACACCTTTTAAATTATAATAAAATTGTTTCTAACATACTCTGTTTTTTTAGTTTTTCACACAAATACAAAAATTTTAAATTCAATAAGTATTAAAAAATGGTTAATAAGAGCTGACATTGAATTATCTGCGAATTAATTGAATTTGTTATAGCTACTAGTACAATGACGTTTCTTGAACGTTAAATGCAAGTATAGTCAAATTATGTGCAGTCATTCGTTATCGATTTACATAAGTAGTAATTGACAGTTCCATCATATAGGTTGAGCGATCGAATGTATTAGAAGTAGAGTGAAAATAATTTTTAAGTCCTCTCAAGAACAAGGATAATTAAGCAAAATTTATTCTATTATTTCAACTTATTCTGAGCTGTAAAATCTTCCCGGTTGTATGTCACGTATTTTGTACGCAAACATAAAATGTCAAAGATATATTTTTTTTCTAAGTAATATCTTTTCTCTTTCTTTTTGCAAAAACGTTTCAGAATCTCGATTTTGTAATCATACAAATATTACGTCTTCAATATTCTACTAGAGTGGATTTTAGAGTGGACATGTCATCAAATTTTTGTCGTTCACTTTTTTAACAACGTTCGAAGTTTTTGTTGCAACAAAACAAAATAAAAGCGGTATGCGTTGCAAGCGCGGTACTGTGTTAAAATCGCTTTTGTAACATGCGTGTGACATGCAAAGGAACGCTCCAGTTATGATATTTTCTTTTTTATCACTGATGACAGTACCGTAACAATGTTGGAACGAACAATGAGGCTGTGAATGGTTTTGATAACATCGTAGCACTTGACGTGAATGCCGATAAAAAATCTATCTGTAGAAATGTTTCTGATGCAATATGCAAATAAATATACGAGCGTTATTATTTTTATTGCGCGATCACACGTTTCAGTCTTTACGTATGAATACTTGAAAATGAAGAGACGTCATTCTCAAACGTCAACTACATCATTGTGCTTTTAGAATAAACTTTATGCAAGAGAATTGATTTATGTGTATAATTAATATTTATACAACTGTACATTTTTAAAACGTGATTAAAAAAGAATGAAGTAAGAATATTATCATTTGCGATGTCGTTAGAGAATTTATGCGAAAGCTATGGAGAAAAGGTGCATTGGTAACTTAGTGTGAATACTCACATTTATATCCGACTTCTTCCTGTAAATGTCCCCCATAATACGGATGCTTCGTGCATAGCTGGCCTGGTCGCCAGAAACTAGCGACAATCGCGTTGCCTCCTGTGTACAATGCACAAATGACAATGTTGACATGATCGATTATATCGGTGATATCGATTAGCCAGTACAATTTCCTCTATGAAACATCTCCAATAATAAATTACGCGACTTGCACGGAATTTCTCCTTCCAAGATGTTAAAATCTTTGACAAAGCACAAATTATATAATTATATATTGCGTGTGATTAAAGAGAAAGAGAATTGCAAGAATAAAAGTTGGAAAAATGAACAATATCTTTGTAGAAACGTTTTGATTGAAGCCGTTTAATGGGACGCACAGTTGCTCATTTCTATCTTTGATCTTAACGACGTAAGCTTCCTCTCTTCTTCTTTTTTTCTTTCACCCAGCAATTTTTAAGTTAGAACTTTACCGAGCAGTAATCGTGAGCGTCGCCAAGCTCGCCCTTCTTCCTGAGCGCCGCGGCCATTTGTAATAACGCCGCCCTGTGATGACGCGAATTCAGGTCTCCCAGTTGTAAACTTCTGGAGAGATCGTAAGCTCTCGCCGCGTATCTCGCACTCTTGTCCGCGTCCTGTAATCTGCAGAAGAGTTCCGACAGACCGACGTACACCTAGAAGAGAAATCATTCGTAATTAGAGCGGGTAGACGCATCAGGGGCAGAACAGACTAAGAAATTAAAAGAGATGAAAAATTTCTACGTCTTAATTCGAATATATTTTGTAAAAGAAAAAAGAAAAGATATTATGTATTTTTTAATTGCAACATAATTTAATGCTTCTTTCTTTATTGCACTGAGAAAAAATTATTAATTTAACTAAATATTTTAACTTATGTTAATTAAATTTTAGATAATAATAAGTTAAACATTAGACCGGTATGTGAATAATACAAGGAATAAGAAGAAATGCTATTTCCTTGGTCAAAATGGTGTTAACAAATTTTATCAATTATTAAATACATTTTTTAATTCTACCGTTTACGAATGCGTGCCGATATGGCTTGTCGGACTCTAAACGTAATCGTAAACTGAAATTACAAATAATAACTCAAATTAATTTGATTGTCATTTAATAACGATGCTAAGTATTAAAAAAACTGTAAAAAACTTATGCAAAGAATGTCAAAAATTTGCCAATATCTAAGATATTTAACGATTTTGTTCAAGTATTTAAAAATTTAGCCAGATACAAATTTGAAAATAATTTTATTGAATCCTTATAAAAATAATTATGGACAGCTGCTTTTTTATATTATTGTAAATTGTTTTCAGCTCTGTATTTAGCTAAATATTTTAACGAATTTATTTTTTCAGTGTACATATTTAACTGAAATACATAAAGATAGAAATTCTAGGACAAAGAATAAAAATACTTTATTACAAATTTATTTTACGTTAAGAAAAGTTTTGCATTATCTTTTAGAACATCACATTGAAAAAAAAGAGTAGTAATAGCTATCAAATAAAATAATAACTGAATATTTGGTTAATATAATCAAAAATTTAATTGATATTATTTCATTTAGCAGCTATTACCAAATTCTTTTTTCAGTGCAGGGAGAACTGATAAGTTCAACTATCCAGATAATGCCAAGTACATAACGCAAATGAGTTAAGGATACAGCTAGTCGATTATTTTTGAAAAATGCAATAAATCAGGCGACACGAAAAACGAGCTGAGCTCATTTTGCAAGACACAACTGCTGCTTTTCTAATCGCTTGTGCGCCGTCTGTTAATTAACAAACATCACGACAATAATGCACGCTTGTGCACTTCGTGAAAATGAAGAAACTAGGAGACAAAGGGATCTAATTACCTGCAGTTCTAAGGAGGGATCTTGAATGGAGTGGGCGATTTTGTGGGCTCTTTGAAACGCTTCCAAGGCTTTACAGAATCCTGCTAGCTCTAAGTGGACTCTGCCTACTGTTAAGTGAACTAATCCAGCAGTCGCGCACTGATCGCACTCGTTATACAAGCTGCGAGAATGCAAAATCATAGGTATTAGCACAGTACACACACACACATACACACACATACACACACACACTTACATAGGTGATTAAGTAAAATCAGTATTTAATATACAACTAATCACATTTGTCTATTGATTACGAAAGACTCGGTTATCTTTCCAGACACTTAGAACTATCACAATTGAGAGTTTATATAGAGTAAATTATTTTATTTTTATTTTTTAATAAATACTATAATTATTTTATTCTCACAGTTAATAGATAAGATGTCTTATGACTTTTTTCGGGGTAGATGTTTACGTGTATATTTTATAAAAAAGACGAAAATTACGTTACACACTTAATATTTTATATTTTGATATATCATTGATATTTTTTGGTACTAACAATGAGTTAAATAGATGCTAAACTTATTTAAACATTTATCATTAAAAATGTTTAAAAATAAAATTAAATATGTAATAATATGTGACAATAAAACTAAATATAAATTATAAATTTTTTAATGTATTTTATAAATATTAAGTACATAAAATATGTATGGCCAACTGTCTTATCATTCTATAGCCATCTTTTCCTTAAAAGTTGTGAAAGATGACAATGTTTAAGTTCCAATATTTTAATAATATAAAATTTTTATTAAGTATTTTCTCTTTAATGTCAATAGTGTTATATAGTTTAAACTTCAGTAAAACCGAACGCTATTAAAAAATAATAAAAATGAAAGTATGTTTATAGCACTTTAAAAAACTATAGCCTTCATACCCGAGTTTACCTTATAAGGGTCAAAGGTTACACATTAAGTGCATTATCGATTTGTATCAATACTTAAAATAATTACTAACTGTATTACAATAGTAGAAAAATACAGATACATCACGTACGTTATATATCCAGGGTAATGAAAATGCAAATTAAAAAATAATGCATTACTTATTAATTTTTTAATAAGTAATTATTTCTTTACTCATTAATTACCAAACAGTAATCCGAAATGCAAAAAATCACATTGATTATTTAAAAAGTAATGCGTAATAAAAAAATTGCATATTTCAACAGTAATGCGTAATGAAAAAAAATCGCATTAATTATTTCAAAAGTAATGCGTAATTAAGAATCTTCGTATTGATTATTAAAAAAATATTCTTTAATGAAACCGTAATGCATTACAAAAAGTAATGCATTATTTAGAACCCTGAATATATCTATTTAAAATTTCTTAAAAGTTGATGTTACATTATTTAAATCGTGTAATGAATAAAAGAGGTTCAAACCTGTGCCGAGCGTAATCTAATGCTCTATCCAGGGCGCCTAATCTCTCGTGAGCTCTGGCCAAGTTTAAATACGCTTCTGCCCTCATATTCGGCGAATCCAACTCCTCCGAAATGCATAATTGCTTGTTACCGAATTCGATGCTGTCTCTGAAAAAAATCACACGATGGAAGAATCACTGCGTAATATTAAGTTTCTACAGACCAACTCTCTGGGTGATTAGTTTGAAACTCAGATAATTTCCTTCTGTTGATTTTGCCTTAAATTCGGACATTTGAAAAAAACGTTTCGAGTCGTATAATTGTACAACTATACATATATTCCTAAATGTTAAGAGAGCTTACTAGAATTTTCTTCAGATCTTCTAAAAGCTCTTTAAAAAATACGATCGTTACCAGTGACCCAGACTAATTATAGGCATTTGACTAATTATAAGCAGTGAAAAATAGATTGGTCTGTAGAGAGTTAATATTGAAGGAACAACACCCTCGTAAAGAGAAAAAGAAACAATCATAAAATTGGACAACTAATGTTTAGCTATCTTTAAATGGGATGTTGAATAATGTATTAATTTTGAATAATATATAAATACTTTCCATACGAAAGTAAATATATAGCATAGTTTTGATTTGTTTATTTCCTAATTTTTTTTAGATTACTTTTAATATTAATAATACGGATAACACGTTTCAGTTTAGAGATGTGCGCGTAGAAGAGCGCAAACAGGGGTGACAAAAAAATTGAAAGGTAATAATTTACAATTTGTACCATTAGCTACCTGTATTTGCCCCAATCCATGTACGCTTGATACAAGTAACCGAGAAGAGCGAATTTATCCTCGCGATGCCTAATACTCTTCAAGGCGCCTCTCCATTTCCTAACCGCGGCTTGTTGTTTATGAGCCCGGTACAGTTTCAAGCCTTGCTCTACCTGCATCACACAAAATAATGAAGTTTTAGCTATTTGCACGTCCTGTTTGTTACGCGTATTAATTTGTTTATCGTCCAATAGTCACCCTCACAAAGGGTGTTAAAGAACTGCTCCGGCATCCGGGAGAAAATAAAATTTTATTATAATTCATTTATCGTCTTTTTAAATTACTCATCTATAAAGTTCACATCGCGTGATTTAACATCTTATCTCAATAAATCCTTCAATTTCTGCTAACCGCACGCGTCTTTGTACCTGGACTATTTATCGAATATCCAGCACATTTCCTCATATCAACTATAGTCGGAGGCCGCACTAACGAGACCTTGTAATCGATGCTCATGAAATTGACATTGAGTTAATAACGGTCCTCTTAAGCAGAGATGCAATGTTCAAGAGCGCATGGGCAAGTCAAAGAGAAAATTATATGCTATTAATACAAGCAATATTAATAGACGATAATTATAAATCGATTCGTAAAGAGCTCGTTGTTTATAATTTACAAAACACAATATAGTCGCATATAACTATATGCATATAACATGTAATTTCTTAATTATATCAAATTTTTTGTATATAATTTTCTCGGAAAGAAACAATTAAATAAAAAATTATTTTCTCTTTACAAAGTCAAAAAGAGCGTTATAAAAGATGTGTGTTCTAAAAATAAGCTCTATTTGATCAATAAAATTAATCAATTATATAATAAAAAGAAAAAGGTGTTATTACTGATAACATCTACGTACCTACTTTATTTTCCTACATAGGCGCTCAATACTCGTTTTTTCCCTAAGCACTTTTTATACTGGGTCACAAGCTCCTCTTTGTGCTCTCTGCATAGAAATTCGTTGCCTGGAAGTTTGGCACTACTGCTTTCCACTTTTCACTCTCCTCGAACCGTTGAAAACCAAGCTCACTCTTCTTGAGATGAAGAAAAATGCGAAAATCACTTGTGGTGATATAGGTCATGAGGTATGGTTTATATGGATGCTTGAAAGTTTGCTATTCAAATTGTTAAATTTTTTGCAATGTGTGAGCTATCCTTAGGAACTTCAATACTGACAGTATTACATTGGACAGTGATTAATTATACTTATTTTGAGTATTAAAAGTTATTGATCCTTTTACCAATACTCAAAATAAGTAATTAGAAATAATAAAATAATTAAAATCACTGCCAGTATTATATTTTTAGAAAGATACAATCTGTTCATGTGTATTATTGTAAAAGAGAATGATTCCTGTCTCTCACAAGATTTTATCTTTTTTTTCATCTCAAGAAGTAGGGCTTAGCTCTCAACGTGACGATTTGAAAAGAATAAGAAGTTAAAAGCAGCGGTACTGAACTGGCTGAATTCCCAGGTGGCGGATTCTTATACAAAAAGCATGAAAAGTCGCACCAATAAAAAGTATTTGAAAAAAACTGAACTTTGTAGAAAAACAAGATAGGTATAGATGTCTTTTTTCCCAATAATAAAATATTTTTATCTTGATTTTATTTTTTAATGCTTGACTAGTTTTTATTTCTGAAAAGTCACTTCTAAAACCAACTTGTATAATAAATTAAATGGAGTGGGTAGAAGATGTTCCGTAAAATATCTTTTTGGAACATCTTATTTTTTTGAAAGATATTTTAAATCATTATACAATTTAATCGCTTAATTACTACGGACTTACATAAAAATAACATTAATCTATGATTGAAAGCAAAGTTATATTGTACATAATATAATCTTTTTAAAAAAAATTGTTAATCTTAAATTTCACAAAATATAATTTTATTTCAATACTGAATTAGTCATCTAAAAGGTACAATCATTATGACATTAACAAATTCTAATTCTTGGTTTGAAGATGTTATTTTTCATCCGATGCTTTTATCTTCCAAAGTGAAAATTGTTGAATAACAAAAATATACATACATATATTTTTTATGAAATTCTACAAAATTTTTTTGCGTAAGCAAATTATGTTTATTATATATATATATATATATATATATATATATATATATATAATCTCTTACTTTAATATTTAACACTGAAAATAAAAATGTTCTCAAATTATGAACGTTTGATGTATTTTTTTGCGTAAAATTGCATTCAAGTAAACTGAATTTACTTGGTGGATAAATTCATGTTTTACATAACATTGTTCAATTATATGTTTTGTAAAACGGGCTTCAGGTGATAGGTAGCTTCCTTTTTCAGGAAGAAGAAGTAGTGTTATGGTCTTTATCACGCAGCAATAGCCCTAGCGTAGATAATACGAGCAAAGGCCGTATCGATTTGACCATGAACTTTGTCCCTGGCAGATTAAACTTTACGATAAAATATAAATAGCCTCGTCAGGCATATAAAAATGTATCCACGTGCGTGTGCACGATCGAGACATATAATTTCCGTTTATTAAAATTATACACAGTAGAAAAAAAGATTTAGTAATACGCAAACCTGTTCATTTGTCATAAACTCGACAACCTTGTGAAACATCGGGAAATGTGATTCAAGAATAACAGCATTAAGCAGAGCGGTATTAGTGGAAGAGAAAAACTGAATAGACTGCGAGTTTGTATAAATAAGTCTTAACGCTTATGATCATTAACATAATACAAGGGAGAAGCTGAATTTATCGTTAGATTATCCTTGATAAATATCTTTCCTTCTTCTCTTCCTCCCTTCTTTCTTTGTCTCTCTTTCTCTTTTCCATTTTAAAGATATTAATAATTTATTAAAATTGTAATAATATAAAATTATGTAAATGTAACAAAACATAAAAGTTTTCAAGCCATTTTGCATAGAAAATTAAGAAAGAAAAAAAAACATGAAATTTCATGATAATAGTTCAATCATCAATGTGAACCAACTAAATGAATTTTATGCTTTTCTACAGCATACACTTCGATTAAGTCGTGTAACCTCGTGGAAAACGTAAGCATAAATTACGCATGTTACTACGGGAAGACAGGGATCATGAATAATCTGTCAGAGGCGAGACGTGAAATCATAAGTTTCTCTGTGTGAAATCCAAAACGGTAAGCACGACCAGTACTTCGGTTTTAGTGGTTACGAAAGGATAGCGTGACCACAGCTACGGCATGCACATCGTGAACTTGACAGTGACCGATAAAGCATGTTCGTCCGCGAAATACGCTTCGTTATGTCCTGTCGTCATGCCCCGTCGTCATGCCCCGTCGTTTGCTTGAAAAGGTCCTCAAAGGGAAACTCTTATACCCCGTTTGACATATTACACCCCTGCCTACTTTGACACATTAAACGGATTCAATGGCTAACGGTCGAGTAGCAGTTTAAAGAATCAATTATAATTGAATTAATTTGTAAGATCATTAATAATTCAGTAAGTGTCCGTGGCGTGGGGCCAATTCCCGCTTCTAAGCGCGTTTGCCTAAAATTATAATCGCTCTCTCGCGTCTCGAGATAAAACATTTGGCACGCATCTCGAAAAGCTTTATTAATAAATTGATATTTGAATCGAAATAAAGTGTGCATTAAAAACGTGCATATAATAAATAATGGCAATGTTATATTTATCTTAAACGCGATGTTTACATTTAATGCATTTCTATAACATTTTGTGTAATTTTAGTAATATCTAATTATTTACGAACGTTTGTTGCTCGCAATTGAAATAATACGACAGAAACGATTCGAATAAATATTATTTTTTATAAATAGAATTCATGTTTAATATATTTTTCTTATATTTTTATATATATTTATCAAACTTCTTATTATCGTTAAATAATTAATTAAAGTATCAAACTTCTTATTATCGTTAAATAATTAATTAAAGTATTACAGTATTTAACTTAATTAAAAGCGATTAACGTGTATTTTTTCGCAATTTATTAAAATGTATTATCATGCAAAGAGCGACAATTTTGCACTAAAAAACACTCATTATTTGTATTGAAGCTTATATGCCTGCTATTCATTTTCGTTCTTGTTTAAAAGAATTAATAAGAGTAAATATAAAATATTTACCCTTCTTCGTGCTAATTGTTGATCGAGCCGTTTTCTGCAGCTTATGAGACACTCCCATATACTAGCGCCCGACCTGCCATTTTGATAATGACTGTTATTACCGTTGCCATTTTGATGTCGGTAATCCTCTTCGGTGAACTCGCAGACATCGAGTGGATGTCTCGATCCGTCAGGGCTACCCAGCAGCGCGGTCGCCGAGAGCTGGTGGCTCGCCGATCCGCTGTAAATTTTCCAAACATTCAATGATATATACCGTGGAATGATTAGTGGCATAAATATTAACTCTTTAGATAAACGATACAATAATTGGTCACTTAATAACATGCCACTTGATGCGTGTATATTATAAATATGATATTTCCCTATTTTTCAATCTTCATACGTGCACACAATATATTCGTTATAAAATTCTCAAAAGTATCATTTATTTTGTAAACGCATCATAAAACCGTTGAAAAATATTATCATAAAGCATAACCGATACGAATATCAATTTGTATGATTGGAAAATCTGTTCAAACGATGATCACTATCTCTGACTATTTAAAGATAGCAAAGGTCGACTCTAAAGTGAGCAGCTGAGGAATTCCATGCTCTCCGTAAAATCCGATGAAAGGAATTTAAAGAAGACGTAACCGAGCGCTGTGCGATATTTTCACAACATCGATCGCTTAAGTTCAGTAGGAATTCTTTGTTTTCTCGTGCTCGAGTGATTCACACTTGCGATATAATATAATAAAGCAATGTTTTTTATATGTTTGCATAAGTCGCGCCTAAAATTACAGTATAAATTTGCGCGTACGCAAATCACATTATGAGCAGAAAATTGATGAGCAGAAAAAGATATAAATATTTTGTCACAATGAAAAGAAACTTGATATATACGTTATTCGATCTGTGAACGTTTTTTTTTTATTTTATATTTATTAAAAATTTTTTTTACAAATATTTTCTCTCTCTTTCTCTCTCTCTCTCTCTCTCTCTCTCTTTCTTCACTTGTATATATTTATATATACGTATATAATTATTTCATTATTTTTATGTTTAATTTATAGTAAAAAGTAATACAAATAATTTATACTATATATTATGTTTAAATGTCAACACTCAATTAGAAAATGATACAATTTACGTTCTAAATATGTACGATTGTTATTTTTAAAATTATTATTAATTTTATATTGAGATGCTTCAACCAGCGATTCGTAAATGTCCGAAAATATGACTGAGCTATTATTTCCGACGTAAAGCTTCTCCCCACCTTGGCCAATATCTCGCGAGGAGGTACTTGTCAAATGTGTTAGACGATGGATGCGGGCAACTGACCTCCTATAGGTTCCATGCGCAGGCTCTTAATTTATTTCTAGGACGAGCGGAAGGAGCACGCAGAGATAAACCGCTTTTGGCTGGCGTCCCAGAGGTTTGAGTTTGCAAACTGCGCGTTAGGGAAGTTACAAGGTACACAGGGTATCCCGTATGTAGCTACCACATGTAACTCTTCATTTATGAATTTCTGCATCAAATTCGCGCGAAGCGAATTTTTTTTTTCCTTGAAAATTTCATTTTGCTGTGCGCGACCCAGTTTCTTAAAGCGAGCTCCATTATATTTCGGACGGTAATTGTCTTGATATATCTAAAACGTTTAATCAAGGCACGTTACAATTTCGCATGAAATTAAATGAAAAATGAGGCATAATTACCATTTCTGTGCAAACGAGTTCTCCGAAAAGCCGATTGTGTTTAATTGCTCACAGCTCACAACAGAGAGTTACTTTTCGTGAAAAAAAAAAAGAGAAAGGAAAAATGACCCCATATTGATCGAACCGTCTCTAGGTGAAAGGTAGCGAGATATGTCCGGGACACCCAGTGTAGAATCACAGTTCTTACCTATCCTACCGCAATGCGACCGCTGCACATTTGCTCTAAATTCTAGAAAACTGAAATTTATTTGTAGCTTTTTTCTTTCGATTTTGTGCCGAGACATAGTCGGAACTCTTCACCAGAATATACGCGCCCTAAATTACGGTCATCAACTACACTTTCTTTTTTACCTTTCCTCTATACATTAGGAATAAAGGTGGGGGAAGGAATAAGTGTCATTATTCTTTTACATAATTTCACGTATTTAATGTATGTTCCGATGTTAATCAACACTATTGTTTCCTCGAATATATCCCGATATATTCTCGACATATTCTGCGATGTCCTTCTTAGAACAAAAAGATTTTTACAAGTAAACATTTCTAATCATATTTCGTATTAATAATTTATATTTATCACGTGTATTTGTAAAGTTAGATTTCTTTCTGGAAAATGTCATTGGTTTTTATAACTTGCCGACATCGTTTTTAAAAGAAAGCACTACTCCCTACGCAACAGGAATAACAACTTTTTAAATTAAAATATATACATTCAAAGCTATGAGGAAGTCACTAAATAATGTTTATTGTTCTTGTCGAAAAATATTGCCAAGGTGTATTAATTGGTAATCAAGTGACGTTAGAAGTAATTAAGGCAAACGATCGCAAAAGGGAAGCATCTCGTGCTTCTGTTGCTCGATAGAAACCCCGTGAGAATCACGCCCCGTCGCAAATTACTTTCCACTCCTGCTAAAGTTCTCCCCCAAAACAGTCGCGTGCCCGTGCGCGCGCGCATACCCGCTCGTTTCGCGCATACACCCTCGGTGTGATACGTATGTATGTGCGTGCGCGCGTGTGTATGCATGTGTGTATGTGTATATACAAGTCTGTATCGTGTAAAGCGAAGAGTATACGACACTCTATCGCTTTCCCACCACGTTCGCTAGGTGGGCGAGGCACCTGCGACCTCTTTTGCTGACCCATTTACGAGCTACGAGATACGGTACGGCGTTGCGATTCTAAGTGGAAAATCGAACCACATCCCCCATTTCCATCCCCCTCGCCGTTCTTCCACGCGTCGAGGTCGATCAACGAAATACAAGGCACCTGCCCTTGTTGTCCCCTATCGCACGCCTTCCGCTTCCCGTAAGCATTATGTGCTTTGCTTGATCTCATAATGACTTTAGGTGAGGGTTGTTTGAAGTCACAACGACGCTTTTCTAAATAATGTAAAAAAATCTACCCTTAATTAACGTATCCCATTATAATCTCGGGACTTGAAATTTATAATAGTATATTTTAGCATCGTGAAATTTATTCTTGTAACATTTTGCTTGTCACAAAGGTTATTCAGATAAAATATGAAAAAATACTTAACACGTAAGTACTTAAATTACATTTTTGCGATATTATGTTTGTGTTGTTATTTCTTCTCAATACATAGCTAAGCAGCGTTATTTTTACACAATTTCTCATTTGCTCTTTTGGTGGTTTTGTAAATGTCAAATGTCAAACATAATTCTTTATAAGTACACACAAAAGCAATTTTCTTCAATTTACTCTTTTATTATATTAATTAGCAAAATAAAAAGCAACCTATTTCACTGGGCTATAATCTATAATACATTATTTCTATTTTAATAAAACTTTTTTTATATATTTTTGGGTCAATATTTATATAGTCATTATTCTATATTAAATTAAAAATAATGTTTTAAGAATCTGCTGGAACATCTGCTCTCATTATTAATATATACTATTTTTTGTTGTTACATTTGCTTATCCAACATGTGAAAAAATATTCTTTTTTTAATAATCTTTTTTCATTGTATTATTCAAGTATTATACGTAACAAATGATTCTTGATATTTCAAATAATTTCACATTATTTCTTTTTAATGAAAATAATTGAAAGAGAAAGAGACAATAATTTTATTTTGGAATATTTAGAACAATTTAGTATTTACGTAAAATAACAGTCATTTAGATTAAGTACTGATTAAGTACTTAGATTAAATAATGTTGTAATAATGAGTGAGAGAAGTGAAAATAAGTTTGTCAAAAATTATTATGTCGACAACTGAGATTTTGCTATGACAAAGAGGAAAACAAAATTCAATGAACTTTAATTTTGATAGATTTTAACATTTTCTTACTTTTCTAATTCTCATCTTACAGTTAGACTTATAAAAACATACGCATAAAAAATGCGTTTTATTTTTATATTTTTTTCTCAGATAAATGTAATTAACTGTTCACTTATTAATTTAAGTGAGCATATTTGCTTATGATTTTTAAACATTTGTATACAAATGCATTACAACAGGTAGTTTACAGTTACATTTTTAACATAAAAAATTGATGATTTCTTTGATATACTATGTGTATTAATTAAATGATACTTTATACTTTAAAATAAAATTAATAAAATATTTAAATAATATTAATGTTTTTTTACAATTATTTAAAAATATAAATGATAATCCAGATGTTGAATAAGTATAATGTGTGTGTATATACATACATATATATTGATTTCTTTTATTATGTTAAATAAATAAATAGGAATAGTTTTATTATGGAACAAAAATCATGAAAATAACTCCTTTAATTTTTAATAACACTTTTGCAATGATGTTATTTTTTATAATTTTAATCAATAATTTAATTAATTACAATAATAATTTAAATTTATATACGTTGCAGTTTCTAGGATTGATTAAAATGTACAAAAGAATTTTCTTCTAAAATTTATGGTAAAGTTCTATATTAAAATTAATAAAATTTAGCCAAATTCTACAAAAATTGTTCTAAATTTTATTGAAGTTTATAATAAAATTCTTCAGAGGCCGTATTGTCCCACCACGATTCCAGCTATCATGATTTTGAGGGTAAATTTTAAGAGAAAGTTCTCTTCACCTATATTCTACTGTGTACCATATTTAACCATCTTCTCTCTAATTTGAAATCCGTTGTTGGTATTTCGTGCTGTAAGCAACGAATACTTGCCCGAGGTAGTCCCTGGACGAGATAGACTCCCATGACATGGCTGTGCGTCTTTCTTAGCGCGGCTCCTTCTCTTCGTCCCGTATGGCAGCTGTTTCTTCTCTCTTTCTCTTCCTCTTGGCGCTCCAATCTCATCTCTCGCCGCCAGCATTATCACGTCCGCGCACCCGCGTGAGATCGAGCATATCACTTCCCTTGGTTTGCGAGCGATTTGCACAACGCGTGATCACGCACGATGCAGCGTGCGCCGAGCTTGAAGAGGCCCTAATCGTCCGCATTCAATCGACCCCGAAGACAGACACTCGGCGTGTGTAACGGTTACCGTCGAGTATCCTCTATCTCTATCGGCCGACGAGACGCTCGGGGATTGAACGAACGACGATCGTGAGTTCGAAACACACGGGGGCTGCTGCACGTCTGCTTACACCGATCATCTTACAAATTTATTCGGCGTTTCTCATGTTCGGCGCCGACCAACACTCGTGTCGCGGTAACGAGAACAACGGAATTGTACGTCCGCCGAAAAAAAGTCCCTCGAGTTTTCGAGATCGAGGGGGGGAAACTTTGACTTCGATAATTTGTGCGGAATAGATTGCGACGATAAGAATCGAAGGTCGATGGCGAGACTTTTTAAGTTCTAGGACTTTCAGTTGGACGAGATTCGCAATAGTGATTGTTCCTCGATGTTTCCTTGTCGGGGACAATACGTTTTGAGGGAAGTGGGGCTGAGCCGACAATCGTTGAGGTAGATCGAGGATCGTCTGCGTTGGTTTTCTCACGCGAGGGAGGATTGTTTCATATTCTTTTTTTTTTTTTTTTTTTTTTTTTTGGACAGACTTGACGCTCTTACTTACTAACGTATAAGGGAGAGATGCACACCTCAGTCGGAGAAAAATAATTTGCACGCCCGCGTGTACTTTGTACTTATGTGTCTAATTGAGCACCGTGGACTCGCGCGAGTATACTTGCGCGCATTGACGAAGAAATGGAGAGAGCCCCTCCCCTCTCTCTCTCCTTCCGTAAATATGTAATTGGCAAATGTTGCGTGGCAGTTTCTTCGATCGGTTGACCGACGAGGATTGTATTTCAGGTATTCGACTCGTACTTACTACGTGTAACACATACGACCGCTCGAGTCTCACGGTACAAGGGAGCGGGACTTTTAAGTGTCTCCTTCTTCCTCTCGCTCTCCAAAACCTCACGTCCCGCCTCGTAGGACACGAGTAACTTAATTCTCCAGGAGCTTTCCCTTCTTCCGAGCATTAAATTTCGAACGTGTACGATTTCCGCGCGCGCGGTTCGATCTATCAATAGTATTTGATTATCGAGAATCGCGTAAATATACTATGCAATTTGTCAACGTCGTTATTTAGATCTCTATGAAAAGGTTTAACACACGTATAATATTTATATATTTGTATCTACGATGTATTTAAATAGACTTTTAACATGTATGCATGTATACATGTAATACATCTAATATAGATCCGCGCGGCACTCCGCGTTTGTGTGCGTGTCTGTGTGTACCCGTATGTATATATATATATATTTTTTTTTTTTGCGTGTGTACGCACTTGTTTCTCTTATCGAACGTATTAAATGTTTCACTGTACCAGGTACAGTAATCGGTCCCCCCAAATTATTCCGGCGTGTCGGACGGTGCTGAATGTGCGCTTTTCCCCTTGAAATAGCGCTTAATCCTTTCGCTGCTTCGAGACGATTAACGACGGGAGATGAAAAGACCCCGCGTGCGATTACTTACATTTATTAACGTCTACGTGAATCGGCTGGGGGAGGAGGGGTGAGGCGTAATGACGATTAACGGCGAGAAGCCCGATCGGGAAACGATCGTTTTTTTCTTTCTCCTTTCTCTCTCTCTCTCTCTCTCTCTCTCTCTCTCTCTCTCTCTCTCTCTCTCTTTCCTCTCGCCTCGTACTTTGGGAGTCTTTTCCGACTTTCAGTTTTCAACGCGTGTTCAGCACCGAGAAGATTAAGGGACGCGCTGTCCCCGGAACTAGGATCGCGTCGGTCCGCGGTGTCCCAGTTACCGTCGGTGACCCCCCCGACGCGCTTTTTCTCCCCTTCCGAGGTCACCCCTCAGCCACCGTGCGAGAGCGCTCTAACTTTACGAGAGCTCGCGCAAGTGAGATTCGCGGATTCCCGAGATTCGTGAGATTTCGGGCGGATCCATCGAGCGCTGACTCCCAATTCCGTAAGCCTCGCGCTCCGCCGCCTCTCTCCGTTTTCTCCCTTCCGTTCCGTTCGACGATTATCTCGGCGGGTGGTTCAGCGCCACGTGCGCGCGAGGGATGATTTCTTCGTCGCTCTCCACGTATTTCTCTTTCTATATATATATATATATATATATATATATATATATATCGTTTACAGCGGAATACTCGCACCGAGCGAGCAGCAAGCAACAGCAGGGCACACGTTGCTCTCCCTCTCTGGCGCGCGTCTTTTCCGAGGTTGCGCACACCCGCTATTTAAACCGGGAACGACCGGAGTCCCGTCATTCCCCGAGGTGGTCGCGATGGCACGTAATCCGCAGGTAGGCAATCAGCGTTCGTGTTCGGCGCCCATCGCGTGCGATGATCGTGGGCCAAGCAGCGGCGCGCAACGACGAGGCTGGCGACGACGCGGCCGTTCCCGCTCGCTGACGATGAGACAGTAGCCGCGGCGGCGGCGGCGGCGGCGGCGGCGGTGGTGGTGGTAGTGGTGGTAGTGGTGGTGGTGATGGTGGTGGGCGCCCCGAGGCGTCTCCTCATGCCGTCGCTGATTGATCCCCCGGTTCCGTCTCGGTTTCAGACTGCCGCTGCCGCGCGCGTTGTTCCGGCCTTGTCCCCCTTCCGCCGTCAGTCAGCCACCAGCGTCCACGGCGCCTTCGTCTTCGGAAAACCGCCCCGCGGCCGCCGCTCGTTATCGGCAACGAGGACAGCCGAGGGCCGTGGAAGGTTACGGGCGCGCGATGCGGATCGAGAGAGGAGTACGCTCTCTTTCTCTCTCGTACACCCTCTCTCTGTCCTCCTCCTCAACCTCCTCTGTCTCTCCCTCCCTCGCCCTCTCTCTCTCTCTCTCTCTCTCTCTCTCTCTCTCGCTGGCGCGCGTACAGGGTTGGTCCTCTCGCGGAGGTACGCCGCGCGGCACCCGCGAAAATCCACCGCCGGTGGCCGGAGCAGAACTGTCGCGCCCGAGCCGCAGCAGCCCGCAACACACGACCCAACCGATCCCAACCCCCCTCCGCCTCGCAGGCCTTCTCTCTCCGCGCCCGTGTTCCACCCCCTGTTCCATTCCAAACCATCCCTCTATCCTTCCCTCTCAGCCACCGTCTCACTCTTTCCTCCCCCTTCGAGCGCGCTCTCGCTTCCTCTCTCCCTCTCGTTTCTCCCTCGGCGCCCGCGTCGCTGCTCGTCCCGCTCATCCTTCGCCACGATTCTTCTCTCTCGCGTTTTCTCAACCCCATTCCTCTCTCATTTTCTCATCCGCCCCTCCGGTCCTCTTTATCGCGAGAGCAAACCGCCTTCCCATGAAAGTTTCTCTCCCTCTTCTCTCCCCTCCCCTCATCCTTCCTCGTCTCGTTTCACTCATCAGCCTCGCTCGACTCTTGATCTCCGTCCGTCTTTCCGTCGTTATCCTTGTGCGCCTTCAACCTTACGTCACAGCGTTGTGGATAGCCAAGTTTCATTTCGTTACTGAAACTCACAGCAGTCACAGCAAACTCTTTAAACGTCAGTCGACACGCGTGTTGGCTAAATACAATTGAAATCTGACGGGCGACAAACGCGACAATTTTGGATTCTGCAAATATGCACTTTTGATAGTAATAATAATAATAAAAATAAATATTATACACTTTTAAAGCATAAAATGTATCTTTTAACTCATCAAATTTCAATTATGAATGCTGCTGTGGGTTGTTGGGGAGTAGATTAAGCATCTTAAAAATGTTTGCCAACCCTTCAGATTAAAATTCTGCTCAGGCAATGTTGAAATTGGTTGAAGAAACCAATGAAGGAAGCTTAATTTGTTGTAAGTCTTTAATTAAAAACTGCTTACGCTGTAATATAATTTTGTGCTTGTCTTTTGGTATTTATAGTTCAAAAAAAGTACGTACATTTTTAAGTATTGAGCCTTATTTATTACAAAAGTTAAAAAACGTTTTTTTTAGAAAAACAATATTTCCTATTTTTAAAAAAAGGACCACATAATATAAATCTATAACGATATGAACGAAAGATTTTATGAATATTTCAAGCAAAGCAAGTCTGTGATTTGTAACTAAATAGAAATTTTATTCGCTTGATTTTTGTTTTGAAAAAATATTTTCTTTGCTACTTCTTTCATTTCTCCGCGAGTATTCTAAAAATATACATGTACTGATATAGAAGGGGATGATATTCAAGTCTCAAGTTCCTCCCCTAGAAGGGAGATACAACCTTGTAGCGATACAAATAAAAATCCTATATAGGATTGGTATACCAAGAAAAGTCAAAAAAGTTTCTAATCTGTTATTAGACAGTCCGACTTTTCTGCCGTTCTTGTGCAAACTGTAGTCTCGCCGGATGTCTTCTGTTTTACAAAATATTGTGTAAACGCTGAGGCACGTACAGGAGATACCTTTTTTCTGTCTCTCAACAGGGGTTGAGTAACACATTAAGCATAACATGGAAGCGCCATTTTTTTAAGGACGCCTGAAGTCGCATACGTTCTATGTAATTTGATTGAGGACATTTTTACACATTTACGTGACACACATACACACAATATGTATATATGAGATACTTTAATTGATATAATGCATGGAGAAGCTGAATATTCTACACGGAGAGAATTTTCTCTTAAAATTTACCTTCAAAATTTGGTAATTATGGGATAATGTGTGACCTCGAGAAATTTTACTATACTTTTTACTATACTTACTACATTATCCCACAAATACCAGATTTTGAGAGTAAATTTTAAGAGAAAATTCTCTCCGTGTAGCGTTGTCCGTGTTCTTTAGGAATCATATCCTGAATATTCCCGGTAGGATTAAACGTGCGTTCTCTCCAATATGTGCGATGCATTTCGGGGACGCTCGAAAGGGAATGGTGACACGCACCCGGCACTCTCCGCCGATCAGCTGTCGCCTTTTTCTCAAGCCGACAAGACGGAAACGTTTCTCTCGGTTTTACGGCTCGAAGGTTGTAAAGCCTAATGGAACGCGGGCACGTTCGGCGATACCGATGGCTATATCAATGCTGGCGTTTAAGTACAAGCGACAGTAAAAGCTCTTTCCGGAAAATGATGTAGCTTCCTTACGCAAAGGAGATTAAGATGGATAGTCGCGCTTTGCCACGATTCGGCTCTTCTGAAAAAGCAATTTTCTCATTACTCATAAGTTATAAAGTTATTCTGCGTGTAAAAATTTCCAATATCTACATCATTTACGAGTGAGCGAATGTGAGGAAATTGCGATCAAATACACGCGTGAATATCTTGCAGGCTTTATCCGCACGTTATAGCTAAATCCATTTGCGAAATCCTATTGGCTCGACAAAGCAAGCTTGTAATATGTAGTAGAAAATTGATTTGCAAACTAATACGTAATAATTTGTTTATCCGTAAATATACATATACATGCTAGGATAAGAAGAATACTAGAAAATATTGCACCTGTTTACACTTTATAGTAAATCTAACGCAAAAAGTAATAAAATTTATATAGATATGTTTATTAATAAATGAATATTTAAATATTTATACAAATATTGTGTTTGTGAGAAGAGACTTTTTAAAAATTAATTATACATATTATCAAGCTTTTTAGTTGATTCATAATTTAAAAATAATGAAATTGCGATATTTTGACTTAAAAAGATATATTGATTAAAAAATGATTTTATTTGACAAACTTTTATGTATTATAAAAATAATATAAAGTACATCAATCATGATTCGAGAGATTTTATCTGAAGAAATAAAGTGGTATGAGACAAAATGTAGGAACTAAAATTGACTAAAGATAGACGATACAAAATTATGTTGAACTAAAACTAACAGATTCAACATGTTTCTATTTTAAAAGCGAATAAAGGCGCCTAAACACGTAAAACCCGCGCAACGCGTGTGCGTGATGTGATAGATTAAGCTTGTTCAGATGAAGCAGAGAAAGAAGAGAAAAGAGAAAGAGAGGAGAGAGAGAGGATTATCTACACGTCAATGATGTATAGAATTAAAAATCCGAACAAATTATGAAGCGAACGAAAATTTTTTTGTTTCTCTATGATGGCATACTAATCTTTCTGTACATTATTTTTACATAAATAAGTTAATAAATGTTTACATAAATAACTAAACTAATATTAGTAAAGTAAATTAGGATTTTTTAAAAGTACAAGTTACTGTTTTATATGTCAAATATGTATAAATATTAATTTCTCAATTCTACAAATATACAGTAAAATGTGGATTATTTATAAAAGTGCATCTAAAAAATTTTATACAATATACAAGTTATAGTATTAATCAAAATATTACAACATTTATAAAAACAAGAAAATTGTTAAAAGATATAAACTGATGTAAAAAGGTATAAATTTTATTGAATTCTTTTAGTATTATTATTTTATACTTTAATATCGTAAACATTAAATTAAGAAAACAATGTAAAAAAATATAAAATTTTCAATTTTTTAAAGTAGTTTTTGCTTTCAATAATGCTAAATATTTTGAACATTTTTAATAGCGGTTGTTGATATTTATTTATTGATAATATATGATCGTAGAGAGGAAACGTAAAAATATAGCTAAATTTGTGCAATGTATATTATTGACGTATAGAAAAACATTTAAAATTAATGCTAATATTAAAAGAAGTATTAATAATGCATTAAAATATTAAGATATTAACTATAAGCTAATAACGCACATATATATTTTTTACATTTTATAAACATAAGCAAAATAGTTTGAAAAAATAACGAACTTACAAGTATTTAATAATGCTTAAAAATTTTTGTAACATTATTAATATAATTATTTCAGTATTGCTATACTTTGTAATATTTATTACAGCATTGATTGCCAAAATTTATTCTGCAATTATCAAAATAATTCCAGAGAAATATACCTCGCATCTATTTAATTACATTGTAATAAGTGTTATAGCGAATTCTATAAATATAAAAATGTGTGTACGGTTAGATAAAAATTTCATTTATAAATATATAAATATGCCTCGGAACTCAAGAATTATTTTATCACTGCTAGAATTATTTTGAATAGAAGGAACATTTCTATAATCTTTACAAGATTTGTAAACAAAATCTAAATCCTATCTAAAAAAAGGCATGTAAAGTCGATTGCTCGCATTTCTCGAAGTTTATTGTTGTCGCTTTTCCGCGATGCCGATTGGTTCTCTCGCTGCGCATATTTCGTGTTGCAAGAGTAGCTGTCATTGCAATTTTGACAGCTGTCAAATTTGTATAAATATTATCTATACATTTATTGTTGTAATTTATTTTTAAAAAGTAAAAAATTCCTATCTAAAAAAAGGCATGTAAAGTCGATTGCTCGCATTTCTCGAAGTTTATTGTTGTCGCTTTTCCGCGATGCCGATTGGTTCTCTCGCTGCGCATATTTCGTGTTGCAAGAGTAGCTGTCATTGCAATTTTGACAGCTGTCAAATTTGTATAAATATTATCTATACATTTATTGTTGTAATTTATTTTTAAAAAGTAAAAAATAAAAAGTTAAGTAGCGCGCGCGAAGCGAGGAGTGAGCGAGGAGGGAGCGAAGAGAGAGCAAGGAGTGAGCGAGAAGTGAGCGAGGAGGGAGCGAGGAGGGAGCAAGGAGTGAGCGAGTGAGTGAGCGAGGAGTGAGCGAGGAGTGAGCGAGGAGTGAGCGAGGAGGGAGCGAGGAGGGGGCGAGTAAGTGAGCGAGGAGTGAGCGAGGAGGGAGCGAGGAGGGAGCGAGGAGGGAGCGAGGAGTGAGCGAGGAGGGAGCGAGGAGTGAGCGAGGAGTGAGCAAGGAGGGAGCGAGGAGGGAGCCAGGAGTGAGGGAGGAGTGAGCGAGGAGTAAGCGAGTGATTGAGGAGTGAGCGACGAGTGAGCAAGTAGTGAGCGAGGAGTGAGCCAGGAGTGAGCGAGGAGTGAGCCGGGAGTGAGCCGGGAGTGAGCCGGGAGTGAGCCGGGAGTGAGCCGGGAGTAAGCCGAGAGTGAGCCGGGAGTGAGCCGGGAGTGAGCCGGGAGTGAACCGGGAGTGAGCCGGGAGTGAGCCGGGAGTGAGCCGGGAGTGAGCCGGGAGTGAGCCGGGAGTGAGCCGGGAGTGAGCCGGGAGTGAGCCGGGAGTGAGCCGGGAGTGAGCCGGGAGTGAGCCGGGAGTGAGCCGGGAGTGAGTCGGGAGTGAGCCGGGAGTAAGCCGGGAGTGAGCCGGGAGTGAACCGGGAGTGAACCGGGAGTGAGCCGGGAGTGAGCCAGAAGTGAGTCAAGAGTAAGCCAGGAGTGAGCCAGGAGTGAGCCAGGAGTGAGCGAGGAGTGAGCCGGGAGTGAGCGGGGAGTGAGCCAGGAGTGAGCGAGGAGTGAGCGTGGAGTGAGCCGGGAGTGAACCGGGAGTGAGCCGGGAGTGAGCCAGAAGTGAGTCAGGAATAAGCCAGGAGTGAGCCAGGAGTGAGTCAGAAGTAAGCCAAGAGTGAGCGAGGAGTGAGCCAGGAGTGAGCGAGGAGTGAGCCGGGAGTAAGCCGGGAGTGAGCCGGGAGTGAGCCGGGAGTGAGCCGGGAGTGAGCCAGAAGTGAGTCAAGAGTAAGCCAGGAGTGAGCCAGGAGTGAGCCAGGAGTGAGCGAGGAGTGAGCCGGGAGTGAGCGGGGAGTGAGCCAGGAGTGAGCGAGGAGTGAGCGTGGAGTGAGCCGGGAGTGAGCCGGGAGTAAGCCGGGAGTGAGCCGGGAGTGAGCCGGGAGTGAACCGGGAGTGAACCAGGAGTGAGCCGGGAGTGAGCCGGGAGTGAGCCGGGAGTGAGCCGGGAGTGAGCCGGGAGTAAGCCGGGAGTGAGCCGGGAGTGAGCCGGGAGTGAGCCGGGAGTGAACCGGAAGTGAGCCGGGAGTGAGCCGGGAGTGAGCCGGGAGTGAGTCGGGAGTGAGTCGGGAGTGAGTCGGGAGTGAGTCGGGAGTGAGTGAGCGAGGAGTAAGCGAGTGATTGAGGAGTGAGCGAGGAGTGAGCGAGGAATGAGCGAGGAGTGAGCGAAAAGTGAGCGAGAAGTGAGCGAGGAGGGAGCGAGTGAGGGAGCAAGGAGTGAGCGAGTGAGTGAGCGAGGAGTGAGCGAGGAGTGAGCGAGTGAGTGAGCGAGGAGTGAGCGAGAAGTGAGCGAGGAGTGAGCGAGGAGTGAGCGAGGAGTGAGCGAAAAGTGAGCGAGTGAGTGAGTGAAAAAGGGTGGGAGGGAGGGAGCAAACGAGCGAGCGTAACTAGATAAATATGTAGCTAGGTAGCTAGGTAGCTAGGTAGCAGTAAGTATGCAAGTAGGTATGTATGTTGGTCTGTATGTTTGTAGGTAGGTATGTAGGTATGTATGTATGTATGTATGTATGTATGTATAATTAAACTTTAAATTTTTTTATTCAAAATTGCAGAAGACGTTTGATTAATGTAAACGAAAGATAGAGAAAATCAAATTGCAATTATTATTATTTTTAAAGTGAAAAGTCAAATAGCGCGCGCGCAGCGCGCGCCTGTAATGTTCTAGTAATATTAAAATTGATCAATAAAACTGATTAGCCGCTTCATTAATATTAGAAATTTAATTATATAATTTTCTTTCTTTCTTTCTTTTTGAATAATTCTATACTTTCTAGAAATATTCGAGAAAAAAATGCAAATTGGATTAACTCTTAATTTGAGATGTATTTTTTGGCGCAGCTTGAAACGTATTTTCTACTTTGATAGTAGAATGTATGTACATACATGGACATAAAATTTCAATATTTGGTATCAATTGCAAGCAAATTTATAACAGTTTATTAATATATAAAACTTTATAATATATTGCTGGTAGCAAAATTGATATATGATATGAAAAAGGCTGGGGTAAAAATAAAATTTATGAATGGAAAAATGGAATTGTGTTATAAGTAAAGCAAGTAACAGTTACTTTTATTTTTTTTAATAATAAATTAGTAACAACGTTTATTTTTTTTTATAATAATCAGCTTTGGAACATTTATAGACATAAATTGTAACGCTTGTAACATATGTTCTATTTTGGTGTATCTATTACATTGTAATATTACTTGCATAGTCCGATTCTGTGCTACTTGCAATTTATTTAATTGCGTTTCTCCCATATCTACTAGTAGAGACCAGGAGAGATCGGGAGAAACGGGGAGAGACCAGGAGAGACGGGGAGAGACCGGGAGAGACCGGAAGAGACGGGAAGAGACGGGGAGAGACGGGGAGAGATCGGAAGAGACGGGGAGAGACCGGAAGAGATGGGGAGAGACCGGGAGAGACGGGGAGAGACCGGAAGAGAGATAGAGAGAGAGAGAGAGAGGGTGATTATGACCGGATTATTCCTGATGAGAGTCGAGAGAGATTTGCGACGTCGCGTCGACCCGTCACATCGTTGTAACGTCCTTCGACGTTAGAACCATCCAAGGCATGCAGGCAACGCTTCGGCCGATACACGTCGAAGAGAATTCAAGACGGCTGACGAAGTCACATCGGATTATACTGAAACTACGCGCGACGCGCGGCGCCGCAGCGCGAAAGGACATCGGAACGTCGGCTGCCTTAACTTCCTCGAAGAGCACATACTTTTCGTTACGTGCGATTTTCTCGGCAAACCGTTTCCCGAGCTTACTCTCTCTCTCTCTCTCTCTCTCTCTCCCTCTCTCTTCCTCTCGGGGCGCCGATTCCGGATTTCTAAGAAAATTTGGAATTCTGAGGTAATCGGGTTCCAATGCGCGGATCGAAAAGAAGTCGGTCTTGTATTAAAATTGCGACTGAATCCTGAGAAAGCAGATGATTATTTTAATGTTTCTTAGCAAGAGAAATGATTGATTAAAGCAAGAAGAATCGTTAAAATATGTAAAAGGTAATCTTCCAAATATATATTCTAAGCAAGAATTTAAACAAGAACGTTTAAAAAGGAGAGAATTTGTTTGCGGAAACGTTTGAGGAAATACTATAAAAATTTCGCTAGTCCCAAATTGTTGTGTACGCCTCAAACGATATTAGAGAAAAAAAGCACTCTTTCTAAGATAAAATTTCAATTTATTGAGCTCACGGAATTTCGAGTTTTTTTATTTATTAACAAGAATTTACTGGCTTTTTGTTTACGTTCTCTTGAGTTTTAAAAAGGTGCCAGCAAATTGATTGAAAAAACAAAAATCCGAGACTAGGAAGGGGGGGGTGGCTTGGCGTTAAAGGGTTAAGACATAGTTCCGGTGATGCTCCTGTAAAAGTGGGCGAGGCATTGCCCTCTCGTGAACTTTGGCAGATGTAGGTATCCCAGCCAGCCGAATCCTGAAAGGAGGCGAGAGTGACCCGTTTTGCGTCTCGCTCCTCGGGGTCTGTACTCTTTGCGCCTCGTGTTTCTCCTGCTCTCTCTCTCTCTCTCTCTCTCTCTCTCTCTCTCTCTCTCTCTCTCTCTCTTTCTCTCCTCCTCTCGACCCTGGCGAGACGAGCACATCCGAAGCCGTGCCGAGCTTCTACGACGTGGTGCAAAAGGGAGGACTACCCCTGTGTTTGCGAATGCGCGCGCGTACGTTTGTTCGTGCCTGCGTACGCGTATATGTGTTTACATATTCATGTGCGCGCGCGCGCGCGCGTGTATGTACAGAAATGCGGAGCTCATGTGAGTGTCTTCGGATATGTACCACCGGATGCTGCGACAGCGAATGAGAAATAAAGTCCGAGTCTCCGCGTCTCTCTAGCTCATCGGGTCGCTTGCGATCGGGGACGCGAAGGGTGCGCATCTTTTCACCCGCGATACGTGCATACGTCTATGGCATTGTACATGAGCTGGACGAATGGGGTAAGGGGAGAGGGGATGAAACCCCTCTCATCTCGGGGATTTCTAACATCGTCCGATAATAACCGCTTTTAACGATAATTGGCCTTGTCTCTTCTGACAAGAGGTAATAACGGAGAGGTCATGGAACTTGTGCGGATGGAAATTTTAATAAAAACCCGTGTCGCGAATATAGGTGCTCCGTGATGACTATATACATATATTGGTAGCGTTAGTTTTCTTCCGAAGCAATCCTCATTAAACGATGCTTAATATTACGCTTCGATGCATTCTCGTAATTTTCAGATCGAGGCTTTTCCAGAGAGATTATTGCCAACTCCTCTCTACATAATTTTTAATCCTGATAGAACCGATTAGCAACTGAATTACACCCGTAAACCAATCAGTAGTTTTTTATTCTTATCGATCAGAAACAGAATCCTTCTTCAATAATGTTACACGGATGCAAATAACGGAAACTCATCTCCTTGTCCATTTTCCAAGAATTCTGTCTTATATTTTATGAGGATTAGTTTATATGCAATAGTACCGCCGCCATTAAATTTATATATACTCAGCAAATATGGATATTCCTCGAATACCGTTTACTTCAGAACCGCTGCCCGTTCTCCTGTAATTGATCTACAGCATATTAAACGCTGAACAGTGATTCCGTACGTGTGTGTTGGACAAGTGACGTCTCGCGATCAGTATTCAACCGTTGCCTCGCTGTAAAGCGAGATAATCCCATTTAACATTGGTTCCAGAATCGACAATTATGTAACACTAAAATACACACGTATTATATTGTCATTGAATTCTTTCATATATCGTTCACGCTTTATCTTTTTATTTTACTGTACTTGATTAAACCTCGACGGTTTCAATTCCAAATATTCTCTTTCCAATTATTTCTCATAAATGAACGAGGAGCAAGTATTTCGTTATTCTAAATTTAATTTAATACGAATCTAAGAATTTTTATTGTTTATTTAATCTTCGTCTAATTGATGTTTTGGAAGCTCATTAAATCTATATAGTTTTATGTCAAATTGATATTTTGTAGTAGTCTTCTACATATTTTTCCAAGTAGTCGAAATGATGCACACGCAATTATAATAAAATAAGAATATTTTTTAATATTACACAGCACACATATATGTAACATAAATGCTGCAAAATAATAATTTTTTTAATAAGTAAATGATTTATATTTATACGTGTACATTTATTTATTTATTAATATTTATTATATTATATTATTATTATTATTTTTAGAGAAATTTTTAAATATGTACGTATGTGTAACAAAAATGTAACAAATAAATAAATAAATAAATAAAAATAATTTGCTGATTGTAATTGTGCATCGTCCCGATTGCTAAAAAAATATGCGAAAAATTGCTTTATAAGAATGTTAAGAGGTAATAAGCCTAAGGTCTCTGAAACATCAATTAGTCGAAGCTTATCGTGAACTTTTCTTGTTTTTCCTATAATCGACACACACTGCGCGCTGTGCACATTGCAGAATTCTAAACGCGTTTAACGTGCGAGACGTGACTCATGATTTCTGACGTTCGATCATTGCCCCGCCGCCGCGCGGAAAACGTGACCGTCCGCTTAACGCCGTTTAACAACGCCGCCGAAAACGCGCGCGTAAAGCGCGGATTATTGTGACGATCGGCATTCGACGGAACCGATGCTCGCGGTAGGCTGAAACTTCACCCCGTTTTCTATCTCCGTGCGTCTGGATCGCTGCCAGGATAATTTTAGCTTTTATTCGACGTTCAATAGTCCATTTTAATTCTGTGAAAGCGCGGAGCGTAAAATGTGACAGACGCCGCCAGATTTACATGAAAGTTTACTTATCTGCGTAACTAGCCGGTAAGCTGTACAGACGCCCTATACATATATGTAATTCCATGGGCTATAGATTATAGGTTCCTCGCTCTTCCTCTATCTCGTTCTTTCTCTTAAACCGCAAATCGGATCGACTATCGAACGTGTATTGGAATATTTGTCAAAAACCACGGTTTGCTGTAATAAACAATTTGTTTTCTTTTTGTTAGTAATATAACGTACTACAAACTAGTATGTTTTAGTCAAATATTCTCGAATCCTGCGCTGGAACGTATCAGAAGCTCCTGGTGAGCCGCAATATCCACAGGAACTGCCGGATGAAATACATACGTACAATTGACACAGTTAAGTTAGAAAGCGCGATCGGAGATTGAGTCTTGCGACTAACAATTATGAGAAAAATTGAGTTGTTCTATTTTACAGAGCTGTTTTGCGATTCATTGAGACGTGAAAAATTATGGTAAAAGCATATATTTCTTCTTAGTTTCTTATAAGAGATATAAATAATATTTGACACATTAATAGATTTGATATATTGATGAATCAAGATGTAAGATCTTTTTAAATCAAGCTTTTTTTCTTCACCTTTTAAAGATGCGCGGTGTCCAAAAGTAATAAAATTATGTTTTTTAGGGCACAATAAAAGAAGAATTTATACGTGTGTGTGATATTTGAACATTTGTTTTTATTTTATTATCAAATGTTAAGTGTTGTCTGAGAGAAAAAGATAGTTACAGTTTTTATAGTTTATTCTAGTTACTACATTAATGCATATTTGAAAATAATTTAGCTGTTGCAGCGTTGTTTAGCCAATTTGTCCAAGCCACAATGTTGGACCTATGTTAGAGAACAATATTAATTTTTTTATATTGAACTTTTTGTATTATGCACATTAACTGTATCTTAATTTGGAACTAATATTTTATGATCAATATTGGTGTTACATTAAAAAAACATTAATGTACTTCTAATATAATCAATGTTATCCACTATGAGTCAATGTATAGTGCTATTAAAATAATTTATGATAAAATTTTTTTATAGCTGAGGTAGATTATAAACACAAGGTTATTATTAACAATATTAAAACAGTAATAATTTGTACAAATGGAGCTTTTAACTAAAATTATTTGATCAATTATAGCCACAAATATTAAACGCTTTTCTCAGTGTAAAGAAATTTATGAGCAATAAGAGATCTCAAGAAGAAACATTAGTTAATGTTAATACAGTAAATGATCAAGTGTTGTCATCTAGAGGATGTTAGAAGGAGGAGAAACGGAGAAACGCTTAAATCTCAGTTAACCGCAGCTAATGTTGGTGATAGCAGTCCTTAGTCGATTAGCACTCCGTCCGGGTTGTTATGCTTTCGGACCACCGTGCGACCAGCGTTGATTTAAACCCTAGGCCCGCGCGTAATAGCCGACGTCGCTCGTCGGTGATTTTCCCGCGGCCGAAAGCTCCCGTCCCACGAATCTAACTCTCATTAATGATTAAACCACACCCCGTGATGAGTCCCTGCCAAACTCGTGCATCTATGACAGCACAGAGGCGGAGCGACAGCGGATTCGAAGGCGATTTTCCCTGGTTGTGATTGGCCGGGCCGTCCTTAAAAATAGTCAGCCTGGGTGTGACCGTCGGCGACGTGCATGTAACGCGTAAAATAATCCCGACGCGTCTCTCCTACGCGAGCGAGTGTGCGTGCGACCGGGCGAGCTTAACGACACGCGTTCGCGCGCGTCAAGAGATGCCATGTGGCGGAGGGACCGATAACTACCAGGAAGATACTTAAGTCTTCACTCTGATCTCCGACTACGAGCTTTTCGGATCTGTTCGCACGACCCGCGATTTGCCGCGCGCCGAAGTCCCGTCTTCGTGTCGTTCGCAAGAATCGTCCGCGAGACCCGCGTGACATCGGGATCGAGCGATCCTCCTCTCGGAATACGTCTTTTCGGCGGTTGATAAGTGCAGCGGTTTGTCGTTCCCGCTTCCAACTCGCGCGATCTCTACAGTTCGGGCAGTTTAGATTACGCACGCAATCGATTGAACGAGAAGCGTCTTTGCTTTGTGTTTCGTGAAGATTTGTAATTCCTCGTTCATTCTTTTTTCTCGATTGATGACTTGTGTGATACACGATTGGAAAAACGGCAAATAGCAGAGTGAGACGAGCAACTTAAACAGCGAGCGACGCGCCAGGGTATCTTAGTGGTTTTAACGAATCAGAGCGGAAAATCCTGCACCTTGGACTGAATTGGCCAGGAGCCTTGGACTCGGCAAAGTTAACGAAGAACTTAAAGGGGGAGTTTAACATCGACCATCGAGTGAATTCGTGTCTTCGCCGGGATTAGTGATTCATCATCCCTTTCGAAGGGAAGAAGAGCAAATTAGCCGCCATCGCGACGAGAGCGAAAAGAGCAAAAAAGATAAAGCGCGATTGCCGTGACTTTACGACAGGAGTCTACCAGAGTCCCTAAGGTCTACCCTCAGCGGCGATCATCTCCGTCCTGAGATCGGCAAACTTTTGATCGCCTTACAACCCAGACTGTCAGCTCTCGAAGGGACGTATTTCTTCCGGATATCTTCGCTCCTCCCTCCCTCGGTGAATTTCTATCCGCATCCCATCTTTTCGCAATAGTTGAAGTACAGAGCCAGGAAAATCGGATGAATGATTGTTTGAGGATGAACGCGGTGATCGGGGCGCAGGTAATGTCACTCGAGGGAAAATTTAATTAAACTAGGCGCGATTTTGCAGCGCCGTCAGTACCGTGCGTGATGAGTTCGCGCGAGGGTGAACACGTGGACGGATCGATGTGCCTCGAGGGTTGTCTCAAGTGATCGAGTATATAGTGACCGGCACGTGACGTCGCATCGCCCTCTCTCTTTCTTTCTCTCTCTCTCTGACGGTGAATCGCGTGAGATGATGACCTTTGTGACGGATACGGTGCCCTACACCTACGAAGCGGTCACGAGATCGGCTTACGACGGCTATCACCGTCACCATCTGCATCACCACCATCACCACCATCATCATCCCCATCGGTACCGGCGCGTCTACACGTCGACCGAATCCGAGTATCTGCAGGGATACGTCACCAGGAGGGACACGGACGATCGCGCGAGGATTATCGGTGCTAGCAACACTTTGGCGTCGGCCGGCTCGTTGAATTATCGCAACGACCGAGTCAGGTGAGCTTTTATCCGGGTTACACTTTTAGTGCTCGTTCGGCTTAAAATCAGGCCACTGTGACCCTATTAATGAAGCGATATGAAGAAACTTTAAATGAAGTTTTTGCTTCAGTAAGTCCTGTAACGATTTCATGCATGCTAACGCCATTGTATTTTTTAAATAATACTATCGATCAAATAATCGTAATATGGAAAACGGCTAGATGCAATTAAAATTAATATTCTGTTTTATTTAAGTAAGTTTAATTAGTTATAATTGTAAAATTGTATATACATATATATTTTATAAATATATATATTTTATAATTACTGACACTTTTATAGTACAAGGCTTTGTTATTCTTATTAAGGATCAACTCGGTTTGTTTCCTCGTGCTCCGGTTTCCGTTTCTGTCAGTGCAACGTCATATCATCTTGCTTGTCTCTCCTTCCATTCCTCCTCTGTAATAGTTGTTTCATAAAATGTAAGCGTAACTTTGGACATAATTATAACATACCGAGACAATGCATTTCATGAGATACAGCTCATACAACGGTTCTATATATATTCGAGTATCTATTCTATGACTAAACTTTTTGAATGATATTGTTCTATTAAAATACACATCTGATTGGAAATTAAATATTTATTTAATCAATAATAACCAGAATTTTTTCGGAATTTTTTTATTCATCGCCTATTTTTTAATCTTTTTTATAGTATTACACGATTTATTTCGATATTCGATAAACTGTTTACTTATTTGATGCATGCTTTATGATGACTGTCTCGTCAAAGATATTTTTCGTAGTTTATTGCCTTCCGATTTATTTGATGTGTTTTTGAATTAAAATTACATCCATAAAGAACAAAAACCATTTTTTTTAATTCAAGGTGTGTGTGATAGCACTGTAATCAAACAAGTATTTAACATTAATAAATCTATATAAAGATTGATATTATAATATTGATATATTTCAAGACAGGAGAGTGTTGGCACAGTTATATATGTATATACGTTTCTCGAATAAGATTGGCGCCCATGAAATAAATCGTCGGAAAAATTAAAATTTAATACCTTTGTTCTTTCTGAAGTATATTGGATTTTTGCAAGAAGAACGTGACGCTTGATGAATTAATGTTTGAAAACTTCAGTTACTTTGATGGATATTCGTAAAAATGACTAATTGTTCTTGATTGGTGACAAGATTGATCATCTCTTCAAGATTTTTGCCTATTTTTCTCATTTCTTTTATCGTTCCTTATTCCTTGTGACAGACGACGTATTGTTGGTGCTAAGACGATCCAATTGGAATCCTATTTGCTATTCGTCATTTGTTCCATCATTTGTTTAATTTTATTTTAGTATTTTGCTCTAAAATTATGCATGTTTGTAAAAGAATGTCTCGTTGAACTGAATACAATACAGCAAAAATACTACAAAAAACATGAAATTTTTTCCCAAATTTCTTTCAACCAAATAAAATAATGATATTATATAAAATTGATAGTTTTATTTTTTGTTCATGCTTAGGCAGTATGAATCAAATAAATTCTGTTAGAACGTTGCATTTTGTACCGTACGCCAGGATCAAACCTCTCTGTGCATTTTTCTTCTCTTGACTCTTACCTTTGTAGTATGGAGGCATTATTGGATTTCACGTGGCCAAATCAGATTTATCCAATGCTGTTTTACTATCAAAGCTCAAAGCTGCAGTATGTCGCTTCACAAATTAGTGTTATAGCATTAGTGTAACGGTTGTGCACTCGTACCTTGGCGAATTTTATTTATAACTTTATTTCGTGTAAAAAAATTGCATAAAAATTTTTTATACACATGTTTGGAATAAAGAAATTTATTTTGTTTGATAGATATTCTCTTTCTCTCTTTCCACTCTGTTTAAATTATTTATTAAACATTAATAAAAATATATTAAAACGTTCTTTAAATATCGAATTGATATATGTATGTCAAAATGTGATCAATACTTAATACCTGCAATTACATAAAAATAGAAATTACATTATTACAACTTTTGTGTCGTTTTATTTGATTGAACCAAAGTTTATTCGGAATCTTTTGCTGTCAGTTTTTTTGTTCTCTCTGACTTTTCTGTTTTACGGTAAAATTTAAATGAGATCGACGCGTTTACGATTGTCGCGTGATCGAATCGAAACCGCGGACTAGAGTCATTATCTCCAATGAAGACTCGATGACGGCTTTACCGCTCATTAAACCATTCTCACTTCGTTCGTGTTTCACTTTTATACATCCGTCCCTCTCGCCGAGATGGGAGGCGTCTCTCCTCGCGGCGGAGGAAACACATTCTCCGCGAGACCACCTGGAACGTGTCCAATCGCGGAAACCGCGACGGACTTGTACCGTGCCTGCGTTCATCATTAACCGCTTGCGATAACTGAAGGATGATTAAGGCAAGAATTCTCGAATTCGTTCACTTGCTAAATATCCATGCCTAAGCCTTTCAGCGTCTGGTAAATCATCGTAAAACTTTTACGTTCAGCGCGCGACAACAGCTCGTCTTCCGCGAAACGAAATTCATGTCGCGGTATGTATAATCTGTATACATATATTCAAGGATAAGCATTTGCTTTATCGGAAACTGGATATTTTGCGACAACTAATTGAATAATCGAGCAATGGAATTCGTTCTCAAATCGGAATTTGAAATTTTTTTGTGAGCTTTTTTAGAGCGTGTAATTGTAGTTTTTCCCTCTTGAAAATGTCGCACGTTTTGTACAATCCATTTATAAAATGTGTGCTAGAATGAATAATAATGAAAATTATGCTAAAAATTATTAAAATTGTTGAGCAAAAAGTATTTGATATTTGAAATTATAATAATTTGATATTAAAATAATTATGGTCCTATTTTTATAATTGTTAGTTGTAATAACATAGAGTTGTATTACACTGATGAAAAATGATTTCAATTATTATAATTTAAATAAAGTTAGCATTAAAAATAGATTATAATTTATAATTTTTGGCTAATTATATTTAAATCATAATTATCTATTTTTTGTAACGCAGAAACATTTTCCGTGTACACATTATTAATAACATTATAGTAGTAATAAAAATGGAGCTCTTAATCATAATTATTTCGACATTCAATTATAATTACACAAATGCTTTTTTTCAGTATCTATAGTAGCAACTCCTACTAAAAAGTATTGCTGTTAGATACTTTTAATGTTTAAAATAAGTAATAATTATTGGCGAATTTAGTGTCGCGTAGTATTTTATTTTTATAAGTTACGTCTCAGGAGGACAGTAAAGAACGTTTGTTTTTAAATACAATCCTCCGTTAATAATTTCGATGAATACAGAATAATCTGTGATTCAGGTCGCAGTCTCGGTACACCCTCGATTCGGATGACGCGTCGTCAGTGATATCGGCGGATGCTTCGGCCGACCTCGAGTCCGGCTCCGCGGACGCCGATGAGAGTAACGAAATCAACGAGACCAACGGGATCAATGAGACGAGCGAAGCGAACGAAGGTGAATCGATTGAGCATGTGCCTCATCCACACGTTCTGGACGCCGGCTCGCCCCATGGACCGCGCAGATGTCTCCTGTGGGCCTGCAAGGCTTGCAAGAAGAAGACGGTCACCGTCGATCGAAGGAAAGCGGCCACCTTGCGCGAGAGACGGCGCTTGAGAAAGGTCAGTTACCTTACACATTTCGCGGGTGTCTCGTATTCCTTCATTGTTATATTTTTAAAGAACTGATAACACATGAATGCAATGTGTGTAGGATTGTTACTAGTCATTTTTGAAATACATAGAAAGAAATTAGTATTGAATTAAATAGAAATCATCATTGCCTTATAAGTATATACACGAGCAAGAATATAAAAACTTGTTTAAAGACTTTGATAATTTTAAACAGTTTACTGACGTAATTAGTTTTGTATACAATGTTTTATCAAGAAAAAGAAATATATATTTATATACGTATGTATATTTAGTTTTGTTTAATGATAATTCTTTTAATAAGTAAATAAAATTTTAATAAATAAAATTCTATAATCTCTTTTTAAATGAATAAATTGTGAGAAGAAACATATTGGATAAAGAATAACAATTTAAACCAAGAATTACAATTTTCATGATATAATTTTAATATTATTTTTATTAAAATAATCATATACATTATACACTTTTTACATGACTATTATAATATTAAAATAAAAATGTAATATTTTGCTGAAATTTAAAATTATCAAATTTCATAAAAATTTTATATTTTTATTAATATATAAGACAATGATTGTTTAAATGATGTAATACTAATTTTCCTGTAAGTACTGTGTAGTTTGCTAAGCAATTTTTTTTCTTTTTCTATTGTGCATTTTTAATATATTATTTTTAATATTTGCGTATAGTCCATACTTCGAAGAGATTTTTGGTGAATTGTCAGAAAAAATTTAATTAATTGTCTCGAAAGTTTGAGATGTACGTTATGTTCGAAGTGACTGAAAAATCAGTTGTAACGCGTCTAAATCACATCTCTCGTTTACTGAACATACACGTTGCTGTTTTAACCAGTCCGTTTATAATTACTTAAAGCACATCGTGCACAAATCGTGTTTTCGAAGTAAACAACCTCAAAGAGAACACGCTGACGGAAGGAAAACATCTGCGTACGCGAAGTGATCGTCGGCTAAGCGCCGCTTTAGATGATTTGAATGACGAATAGTGTGTTTCAAGGATGGGCCTAAGTGTTAAATTTTGCTGAGTCGTTTGAAATCCGACTCGCCCGTATGTAACGTGAGGAAGAGTTAAGTAAAGTGAAAAAAAAAATGCCACATCCATGCGACGAACTTTTCATATACGCGACACAGTTTGTCGAATTCAGTGTATCCATTTAAAAAAATTTCGCTGACGAATAAAATGCGACATGGCGTTTTGTGTTTTGCTGCACAATTTCCTCCCGTTTCCCTCAGGGCGCGCTGCATTGCTGCATGTATTATTCACACACGCCAGCGACGTATGTGATTAATTATGTAATATCTATTACAGGTCAACGAGGCCTTTGAGGTGCTCAAGAGGAGAACGAGCAACAACCCCAACCAACGTTTACCAAAAGTGGAGATATTGCGGAACGCTATCGAGTATATCGAGAGTCTCGAGGCGCTGCTGCAAGGAAACAGACCTTCCGGACATCAGAATCACCCGTCCGCTGAGAGCATGGTATGTATTACCTCTGTGACAGCCCGAATTAATATGATCAGCATGCAACAAGATTAGTCTCAACTGAGAAATCCGTGTTTCGAATTAAAATTTGATATCCAAATTGATGTTAAATATTTATCAGGATCGATTTAAGATAACTTTTGGCAAACAGCCGTGATAATCTTCTAATTTTAACTTTAAATACTACATACTTTTTACAGTATCAGTTTCAGTTTTGAAGGTTTAATATGTGTGACTTTTTGTTTAATATCTTAGTAATTTAATTTTGAGATGACAATGGATGCGTTCCACTTAACGCTCTCGCAACGCTCTCGGAATTATTTCATTCTTGTTGTTTATCAAATATTAAAGAAGGACAAATGACGCTTGCGACTGTTGCAAGCGTTAAATGGAACGCGCTCAATATTATATGTGCTGTTGTTGTAATGTAATAAAATCGATGGTCCTTACAATATCGATAATTACGATAAAAGATTAAATTATTAAACAATTTATAAAATGTTTATATATGTATATTAGAATTTTTTAAATTTAAGCTTAATTATTATAAAAACTTTCTCTCTCTCTCTCTTTATATATTTTTTATCATAAAATAAATTTGAGTTTACATATTACATTTGCTCTATGACTTTTTGCTCTATAACGTTTTTCTGATAAGAAGTAAGATCCTCATAAAAGTGTGGTGCATTGTATCTCTGCAAGATGCATTTAAGCGTTACAGCCTACATAGCCACATAGTCACACACATGTCCGACACGTGCATCACACACGACCGACCGGCTGTAATGGTTTTTGACCCGCGACACCATTAAGCTCGTATCATCGTTTTTTTTCCAGTGTGCGTAAAAAGGGTTACGCCCGAGTAGCTCACTTTCAAAAGGACGCGTTGCTAGTTGTGATAATTACCATAACGAAAATATTTCGATGAAAGTGCAAAATTGCTTTTTTTATACTAAAATAAATTTTGTAAAATGTATTTTCACACTTTTCTAAAAGGCGTCATCTAAATAAGTTTTATAAAAATACTATTCAACCTGTATTTATATGTAATTGCAAATATAAAATATTACAATTTTACATAAGTTATTAAATAATATATTGTGTGAAATAAATTTTATAAACTATTATGGTTATGGCAATATAACTGCAATTAGTATCTTTAAATTACGCAAAGTATCATTTTATATCCGTCAATGCATTTTATTTGTTATTATCTGTCATATTATAAATTGTTATACAATAGATAGTTTCGCGCGCGTAAACGTGATATCATATTTTCATGGTTTCGCAGAGCCTATGCATAAAGGTAAACGAATATATCACAATGAATTTGCGATGAAAGTTTCCATTTTGCTAGGTTCGTTAGATTTTACATCGAACGGACGGTCAGCGATGTATATCGTGGATGGATGTCTCGGAGCCATTCCGATTTCAGACGTTAATTGGAATGTAATTGTATTTCTCTTTCATCGAACTCTCGTTGCCCGAGCGTTACGCCCGATCGATCAAGCTTTATCCACTGCTACAATCTATCGGCATGCAAACGTGTGCCTCACATTTATTCGCAGTCACGACTTTGATTATTTCCCTAAATATTTACCAAGAGAACTTAAAAGAAATCATGGAAAATATAAATATTAATGATGAATCGTAATTATGTGGTACATAACAGATCTATCTAATTTTAATATCTGACTTTAAAGCGTGATAAACTTCGGTCGATGAACTCTATGAATTTAGATGATCCGAGGCAAAAATTTTACAGTTTTTAAGTTTTCGCAAGAACGGCCAACAAAACTCGTTGGAGAATCTAGCTTGTATGGCTCGATGTAAGTTGCCGTTGTTGTTCAATGTTGTATGTTCCGGGACGAGAGGCGGAAAAGTCAAACGATCCGAAGTTTTTCAGAGTATCGCATAAATTATCCGGTCTCATAGTCAAGGGAGAAAGAAATAGATCCGCACGATCGGCGGATCGAAATCCAATTGAACTCTGGTGAGCTTATTTTCTTCGAGAGGCGCGTGCTTATCCGCCTGGCGCGCTTAAATGCTCTCAAATGGCATTATCATTGATCCCCTATCGTCTATCGTAACACGCTCTTTCTCTCTCTCTCTTTTTCTCTTCCAACAGAGGTGAGAGAACAAGGTGCAGGGCACAAAGGTACAGGGACGGTGAAGAGAGAGATTGACCTAATGGATCCGACGCGGGAGATCTCCCGTCTCTTCGCGTTATTTTTTTTTTCCTGGCTTTTCGTGCGGCATTGTGATTTGTGGGACTTCGCCGGCGCGGCGCGGCGGGCTTATATTTAGCGAGGGTGCGCGCGACGTATTCGCGCGCGAAAGAGCGGGGAAATATATTTCATTGTGTAATTCTCCCCCCCGCCTCCCCTCATCCCGGTCGCGAGAGAAGAGTTGCGCGACAAGGAGATCGCCGCGAAATTCCTTCGCTCGCTTAGGAATCCCTTTTCCCTCCTACATTCGCGCTCTTACGGCGCACCGGAAGCGCGGGGGGATCGAGCGTCTCTTCGCTTCCCTCCCTCTTCCCCTCCCCGCCCTGGGGTGTCCTTTTGCAACGGGGTCCGCGTCTTACAAAGCCCGGGGCTCAATTTGTCTCGCGCTTTCGTCGCGCTCCCCCTACCTCGCTTACCGACCCCCTTGTTCGTCGACCACCGCCGCCGCCGCTGTTGCGACGGCGAGCATGTTTGACCGCAAAGCACGACGCGGACTACCGCCGCCGAGGGATTTTCGTCCGATATTAATACTCGGGGATATCGAGGCCGTGTCGGCGTCCCGATGTATGTACATACACGCCGGCGTGATCGCCACTGATGTCGCGGTAAATTTCCCGAAATGACAATGCACGCGCGCGTACGTCAATTACGATGCTATTGACGGACTCGTGATTTGCAGTAATTTCCACTCGCAGTGTATCCGTAGAAATCCCATCGTGTTTAACAGTGCAACCCCCGTCGCATTATTTGCGATCAGCGCGCTGGTCATCGTTTGTATAGTTTTTATACGCGCGCGCGAATCAACGCAAATTGACTGGTTCGCGCGTTTTGATTTCGATTTAAAAAAAAAAAAGTCGCTCGTTTTGGCGAACTGATTTTTGAATGGAAAGTAATGAATACGAGTTTGACGAATTTGCTCATTCACTCTATAGTCCAGATATCTCTTGCAAGATAAAATTCGCTGGTTGAGGGTTGATTGTTATATTTAGGACGCTTGTAATTTACATGAAGAACTTATACTCTTCAAGTAAAAAATTTATTAATTGAATAATTAATACTTAAGAGTTAGCTTTTAATTTTTATTACATCTCGTTTACTTATAATTTACAATAATATATCCAAATATGTCTTACAATTTATGTTTGTTTCATGGTCTGTTAAGAGGATGCTGGAGATAGGTCTACTTTATTGATTAAGCGCAATCATTTTTGTCAAAAGAATTTATCTTAGGGCTTTCATAAATTTGAAAATCTCTATCCAGAATAAAAGTATGTGCATTTCTACCGTCTGGATTGTGAAGTTTATATTAAAAATGGGAAAAAAATTATAATTTACGATATTTTTACCATTTCTTAATTAAATATGGCGTGTGGAGTCACGTCGTAATAATATTTGTTTAATATGAAAGATCTGCAATTTGTACTCACGGAGTTTGACATTCCAGACACGTAGATAGGAACGAATAATATCGAATTTTGAAGTCAGACTTTGACGCTTAATTAAGACGAAAATTTAGGACGTACGTGCGCGTGAAAAGTTCATAAGTAGAGCAATGCGTAAATTTTTTTTTGTTCTCGGTATAAAGCGCAATTTACAGACTGATGTCAATATCTATATTTCAAATTTGGAAAAGGGTTTTCAAATCTATATAAAAGAAATACATATGAAATTTTGTTAATAATGCGCGTTAATAATTCTATATTACCGATCCCGATTAAGTTTGTCTGTCACTTCAGTATCGCCTTAAAATCAAATATAAAATAAGAAAGACTACTGTTGTAAGCGGGAGAAATATCTGTTGGTTGTTTTTTGTTGGAGATCTTTTTTTCGCATGTGTATACACGTTACCTTCGACAAGTTTTTCGGTTTTGATCGCTGCTTCGTCTGATCATGACTGGACACCGTTTTTATCCTCTTTCCTCACCCTTCTCCCGATTTCTACGGTGGACGTATATCACTGCCGGGAGAATGTATCGTGTTGGATGTCGGAGTGTTTCTCGAAACACGCGACGACGGTGAACGGTACGAGAGGGGCTCGCTTTCACTCCGAGAATAGTCCGCCGCGACGCCGCATATAGATGCGCCGAGGACAAGCAGATGATACGGAGCCGAATAAAGTGCGCGCGGGGTGTGTGTTTAGCGGGGTGCGTATAGAGAGCGGGAGTAGACAATGAAAAGAAGAAGAAGAAGACGAAGAAGGAGAGGAATGTGAATTCTCAGGCCGATTGAAATTCTGACGCGTTGATCAATATGTGAACGCGAGAAAAAAAGAGAAGAAGGGAAAAAGAACGTAGAGCCAATTCTCTCTCTCTCTCTCTCTCTCTCTGTCTCCCTGTCTCCTCTTGGGGAGCAGCGATTCCTCATCACAGACTCTTCATTCCGCACCCTCGCACGCTACCCTCGGAATCCGATGCGCATTCGCTGATCATGCTCTGATGGTAGCCACTGACGGGGAAAACGAGCTTTCAATGTCGATCGGAACGACTGCTTCCTTGTTAAGCGTTGAATTCTGTCTTCGCTTCGTTGCCGTCCTCGTCGTCGAATTACTCCTTTTTTTTCTGTTTATTTTTTTTATCATCCTTATGCCTTTTTGACGTCAATCGAATATTTGACGTCCTTGTGATTGTTTGTAAATCCGAAGGGAAATTACCGAAAGCAAAGTTGGCATACAACGGACCTTTCAATCCTTCCGTCGCGTTGTGATAATTTCATTGGCACGAGATCACCCATTTAACTGTAAATTGCAAATAACTTGAACGTCATCTCTTGACGTTTCCGATGTCATTTCTTACAATGTGAAGTGACGGCCAAAATGACGTGGGTGGTGCTCGGAGCTCGAATCTTTGTGACAATTTATATTTGTACAATTTATTACCAACTGTAATCAGGCCAAAGCTTTATATAAGCAAAAATCTTTATTAGAAATCGAGTACAAAAATACGCTTTGAAAAATACATGTTATGAAAAATCTTTTTAAATCTCTCCTTTTTCCCTGTATTGATGCACACACGCACGGAGACGTTGTGCGTCCGTTTATCTGGAATGTCGACTGGCATTGCGATTATAGATCGAATGTAATAATTACTGCTTTACCGTCTAGACTCTCTTTGAGGGACATATTGAATTATTCTGGTACAAATGAAAGATTAAATATGATACGACGCGCACGGCGGGTCACTTGGCGACAAGCCAGGGATTACCGGAGAACAATCGATTAAGAAAAGAAAAAGATAAAACCTCTTTCCTCGTCCATTGCGAAATTTAAATTCTTATCTTTACATATCGCTGTATGAGAGAAAAATTGCAATTATTATAATTAAACTATGATTCAATCATTTTTTATGCCCTTTATATACTTACAGTTGTTTTAGCTATTCAAATTATAGTTAATAGTTATTATTACGTAATTAGTAAGAAATGTTAAAAAATATTACATTTATTATAAATGTAATTGCATTGAATTTATCATAATTTATAGTAAAATTTTTTTCATAATTGATAGAAAATTGTAAACGCAAGGTTATTACTATTATTACTATTATTAACGTTATAGCAGTAATAATTGTGAAAATGGAGCTTCTAATCATAATTATTTTATTACGCAATTATAGTCACAAACACCAAACGCTTTTCTGCTGCGTGAACGTTGCAATTTGTATTTTCGGAGAAAATAAAAACGAGTTTTTTTTTACGATAATGTGTCACTTCTAGAACATTTACCTCATTTATAAGAAAGATATATAAAAAGAATTGTGTTTATGGTACAATAATGAAACAAACCCCGAGGCGGACATTGCAGGTTTGTAAGCGTTATTTGACGTCATCGCCCGCGGAATCGATAAATTGCCGAGCGCTGAGTTTACGATTACGCATCGCGTGACGAATGGAGACAGGCTGGCCGCTTCGCTCGGTGTCAAAGTCGCCTCGTCGTCGGGCGCGGCGTCTCGCGCGCGGCACCCGTCGGCCAGCTACCTCGCTCATACGTCTCCGGAGATTTCCGGAGTAAACGCAAAGCGATCCGGGGCTCACGCATCACGGGCGAGAATATCCCGCACTTAAGCGCGCGCCTCATATTCCCGGGATCGCGCGCGATTATCCGGAATTTATTCAGCCGCGCGATCCACGGATGCATTATCGCGGCTGATGTTGCTGTTGCCGGCGAGGTACATTAGCGCGTTTGCATGTACATTCCGCGTGTATATCGCCGCCAGAATCTACGATTGGTGAAACTAACGGGAGCATTTTGTCCCAGCGAGGTTCACTCGGTTCGCGCGCGCGATCCTAAATTGTGGCACGAACCGGACGTATCCTCCGGGATTTATGACGTGCTGGTCTTGAGTCGACTGACCAGCGAAAAAAAATTGTTTCCGCCATGTAAATATTCATTAAGGATTATGTGAGGAACGCGTTTTTCTTCAGTCCTCTGAAACTCCCAGAAGACGGATGATCTCGTATTTAGTGAGGAAAGGGGGAAGGGATGGAGATCACAAAAGTGCACTTACAGCCCAGCAAACACCGACTAAAAAGTTATGTAACTGTTAGTCATAATTTTTCTTCTTAACAATATAACTGTAATTATAATAGTTATAATTGTTATAAGTTATACATATAACAGTATTGTCGAGGAAATTATAAGTAACAATTACATAATTTTTTAGTTAGTGCTTGCTGTGAATGTTTAATTATTTATCGAGTTTACATCGGAAAGCTGTCCATACGCGTGCAGGTCCAATTTATTCAAGTCATCCCGTAGGTTCTTCTCTCGAGAAGAAGAGAGACGTCTCCTCCCCTGTCTCATTACCTTCCGCTGCGGAGGAATAAGCACTTCATCCTTCTTTCCTATCGTCTTCGAGCGACGTGCGGCCGCCGATGGCGGACTTTATCGTCTAATTAGGGCCGAATTCGCGCGCCGCGTACAGTCCCGCGCGTTACCGCAATTATGTCATGATTACGTGGCGTGATTACGTGGGGGTTTGTATTATGATGCTCTGTAATGCATGTCACGGCAGCAGCCGTTCGAAAGGGCCTCCCGAACGTGGCCGGATTGATTGAATAGCGTCCGCGCGGAATAACAAAATTTTCGCGCCTGTAACTCCTGCCGTTCGACAACGAATGTGCCGAATGTTCGCTATTCCACTATACGGAAATACTCTTCGCAAGCTCGATCCTCAACGAAATGCCTCGTCGGTCGGCGTTTATGGATATTGTGACGTGCATTCCTATTTCATCTCTCGCGTACCGCTCGTGACTTTTTTTTTTCCCGCGACTTTGTAATCCCTCCCCAAGGCAGTATAGCAAGCCGTGTTTAGATAAATCTCCCGATGAAATTATGTCGGAGCGTAAATCCTAAATTTATGCCGCATCGCCGTGAATCATCCTGCGTATGGCTCTCTTGGCATATACGTTGGTAACTCAAGTACTTGGACGACAAGACTGGAGGCAGCTTTAGTCGGCTTGTCATAGTGCATTCTCATTATTTAGAGGGACCGCATTACGTTTTATGCTTTTGGGACGAAGCCGGAATATAACGATGTTGATATAAGCTTTTATACGCATCTTATTAAAGATCACAATATTCAAAGCAGCATTCTTGCACAATCGTCCTAACTTTTTGGTCTTCAATTATCTTTTTTTTTTTCAATATTTTTAAATATATTATTTTTAAAAATCTTTAAAAAAAAGATTTATACGTGTATGTGTAAAACAATTTGCATTACATATATAAAGGATGTATTAAAGCACAACATTTCGTATAACGAGAAGTACTTTTTAAATAGGTTACCTTTTTTTTTTCAACGAGTACTTTTTTTCATAAAAGTCTGCATTCGTTCAGTAAGAGGAATAATAGTGAGTGCAAATATTAGCCGTTTTGTAGAATTCGCATTCCGGACCGTGCGTATATGCAATCAAACCCGGCGAAAGTGGTATCGTTTTACATCGCACCATCGACCCAAACAAACCGGGGAACGAATGTGCGATGCGTTCGATTTTCAATTTGCGCATCCGTCGATGCGCTTTCTGGCCGCCGCCGGTGCCCTGCCTGGCAGCGATGACCCAATTTCGCGAACTTCGAGTACGGGCCGCTCGGCGTCGGAGAAGCAAATTGGGTAACGATAATTCCAGCGATTCCACCCATCGTCGTTTCCCGCCTGTCGTCGCGTCACGCTCCCCTCGCGAATATCTGCAAGGATACGATCCTTGATCGTAGTAGGATAAACTGAAGCACGGCCGCGTTAATGGTTCACTCGAATACAACCGGAATTCGTATTTCGCTACGTAGCGGAGATTAATTCGTCACGTCTCACTCGAAGTCTCGGATGATTAGGATATATCTCGTCTTGCTTCAACGGTTTCAGCAGTTCAGAACAAAACGCTGTCGCGATCATCATTTATCTTCGATGTATATATAGGATGAGGAAAAAGTATCCGTCTGGAAATAATAAGACGAATCAATTGGTGAAAGCACAGTAGTTTTTCAAATTATGCAATTTGGAATATGTAATTATATATTAATATGTATAATATATATTTTTATAACTATGTGCTTTCTTTATATTAACTGATTTATTTTGTTATTTTGTGCATAAAAGAATTAAGTCACAGTTGTCGAGGAATGAGTAGTTTATGAGATATTTTCTGTTTTACATCAAAATGTAGATTAAAGTATAAAATATATCATAAACTAAAATTTATGTTTCAATAATTTTATTTTAATATTTTTATATACAGAATAACTAGAGAATAATTGCATATTATTATTGTAAAAAAATATCATTACATAATTCTTCCCTCCCCCAATTTAAAGAAAAACGACGATTTTCATGTATCTTTATAAAAATCAATTTATGGCAAAAATTTATTTTATTATTATTTACTACCATGTAAAAATATTTTCGCAAACACATAAAAAATAAACTAAAATAGACACAAAATAAAACTATAGTTTCTGCTACGCTTTTCTAAACAACTGAGCAATCTCAAAGATGGATCATAATTAATAAATATTTTATATGAACGATCAGTTTAGATCATATTTTTTCAAGTTATAATTATAAGTATTAAATCAATAATACTCCAATTTTAAATACGTTAAAATAGAACTGATGTTATTACGCTTTCGAAATACTGTGCTCTATATCACTTTGCAAAGAATTCTTGTATCTGTAGTGAACGCATTTCCTTTGGAATACGAATGCTTCACAAACGTATTCCAATTGCATTAAACAGTGGAGTGACTGTCAAAAGACAAATAAAAAGAATGTTATTACTCGAATGTAAATCTAACAAAGGAAATATGCATAGAATATATTTCTTTTTTATTTTTTACATATGAAATACTCTTGTTTCGAAATTCAAGAAGCGAATGGATATTATTATTATAGTATAACACACACACAAATTAAAATAAATTTAAAACTAAAAATAAAATTAATTAAAACATAGTAATTAAAATTGAATAAAAATTTTAAACTTTTAAAAATAGAATTTAAAGGTGGCCTAAGCTCATTTTTTATTATCTTTGAAGTTTCTGTAAGTCCATGTGAACTATAACCCTTTTTATTATCTTTGAAAATTAAAATATACTTTTGTTTTACCTCGAAATTCCACAAGTCAAGTGTTAACGTAAGTGATCAGTTTTTTTCTCACAAATATATAATAGATTATGATATGGATATTGTGTAGGTAGTATAATTTTATTTTATACCACGCGCGCAATGCAAGCTTTAGTCTCTATTCCATCATTATTTTCAATATTGGAATAATCTGAATATTTTTAATAATTTTTTAAAAATGTAGAGAGAGAAAAGAATAAAATATAAATATCTGTCCAGGCTTTGGAGGAAAGGATATGAAAGGGGAGATGTTAAAACTCAATTAAAACCACAATTATTATTATTTAATAGGGCGGGAATATCAGACGAGTAGCGTATTTTATTTCTTCTATTGGAAGGTATTTGTGCGATATAGAAAGTTAATTAATTTAAATTGAATTTGTCATCTCTCCCAATCTCTCCTATTGAGAATTCATTATTCTTGAATACACTCACTCCATCGCGAATGATATACTTGTGACGTGTTTTGTTTCATTTGTGTCACAAGATGAAACATTGCGTATATGAAATAGCTAGCTACAAAAGTGAAAGAGAGAGAGAGAGAGAGAGAGAGAGAGAGAGAGAGAGAGAGAGAGAGAGTGGCTTTACATTTCGTTCTTTTACAGAATGGAGAGTCGCCGCAGTACGTGACGGACAGACTTCGGCAATTCTCGGATCCTTTGGCAAGGTTTCAACCAATTAACGGTGAGTGGTACTACTTGCGTTTCACCCCGCATATGGTTGCTTACAAATTTAGGCTCTCGAGGGAAAGTACTTAACGCTGAGACACCCGGCCGGTTCCTCTGTGACGCATTTTGCGACCACAACTAGAATTTTGTGTATATGTGTGTGTGTGTGTGTGTGTGTGTGAATTACATAACAAAGAAACAGTTCCGACACGTCGGTTATTGCGACGATAATTTTAACTATTGTTTTAATAATGCTGTAACAGTGGTAGTATCAAGACTATTTGCGACACTTAGTTTGGATTTTTTCGTACTCTCTGCAACAAATATAATAAAATTAATGAAAAATTATCGGGTTTAAATATTCCATTAATCTCTGGAAGTTTAACATAGGAAAAAATACAACGTTTTAAATTTATCTTTATTTTATTTTATAAACTTATTATGTATATTTTTTTATATTATAAGAGGAGAATAGATAGCGATCATAACGTAGTGAGTTGTGCGTCTGCTTTCTGTATCAAAGATCTTGATTCCCAACTAATCAGAAACATTTGGTTTTTATTCGATTTACCTCTTGCAAAGCAATGATAAATTGAGACCATTGCCATTAAAACCCCATTAATTTGACCATTTGGAATCGGCTCTATCCTATATGTTTTTATAAATTAAAAAAAAGGCAGAAATACATTGAGGAGGTAAATCTCTGATAAGAGATTCGACTTAGAGCATTTGAGAAAAATTTGAATTATTCTTTTATTTATTATCTTATATTGATGTAACATTTTTTTACTAAAAGGATTTTTTGTAATTAATATTACAATTAAATTAAAAATTTTAATCAATACTACTTATTTAATATTATTGGAAAAGCTATAATATATGAACTGAAGGAGAAACTTAATTTACGTTTTATCCAATTATTTATTATGTTTAAATTATACCTATGTTTTGTATGGATTAGTGTTTTTTAATATGATGAAATACATGTAGCACGGAAAGATCATATGGTATCCTACTGCAGAGAGTTCTTTTGCAGAAGAAACGACGAAATGATTAGTGCATCGTGTGTCCGTGAATTCTCGTCGCTTATGTCTCGTTTTGTCACGCAAAAAATCAACATCTGCATCGCATAAGGCAGCATTAGTACACTAGCCGTTACACGGCATGATTCAAGAGCTCATAAGATTAAATTCACGTTCGTTGTCTCGCATGCACAGCGAGCAAAAATAGACGATAATTTCATAAAAATAAATAGGCAAGTGTAGTTTTCTGATATATATATATATATATAGGGATGCTGCAGGAGCATTATGAAATGTGTTTTTAACTCTATTTTCTAAAGGTTCTATGACGAAATCAGAATTACTTGTTGTTAGAGGAAGATTTAATAAAAGGATAGTATTTATTGCAAATTTATATTTCTTTTATCTTGATTATATTAATTATTTATATAAATCTTAAACTGCGTGTGTGTTAATATATAAATTTAATTTAATTCGAATTAAAAAATTGGAAAGTATGTAAGATTGTATAAGGTAAGTTGAATGAAATCCTTGATAAAATCCCGTTTAACTTATTTTAAGTTTATTTTAATTTATTAAAATTTTTATTTTACAAAGTAATTCTGGCTTTGTAATAGAATCTATTAAAAGCATATTACGTGGTGAGCCCACACGTTTTCAAATTCTAGAGTTTTTAAAAAATTAATTAAGTGGGCCTTAATTGGTCTAGGTGCTTTAGATTAAAGTTAAATTGAAAAAATAAAAATTAAGAGGATTATTGCGCCAATAGATTTCTTTCCAGACAGCATACGGTAATTAGAATAAATATTTATAATAAACATAATGTTTATAATTATAATAAATATTTCTTATTATTTATTTGTTCAAAATATTACATAAATTTTATACATATTATATACATATATAAAGGAAACAAAAAATTCAACACGTTATTCAACACAATATTAAAATGAAAACAAAATATTTTGTTCATATTTTATATATTTATATTTATTTTTTTATAAATATTTTTTTGATATTTATGAATCTTTATGGTCTGTTCAATCTAAGATTACAAAAATATTTATGAAATATTTTGAGGAATATTTATAAAATATCCAAATATAATTATTTTGTGAATCTTGTATACATGTATACATAATCTTTAATAATTCTACGTTTATTGACGTCATAAGTCTCTACCATACAGATCTATCAAAGATATTATATATTGTTTCCTAGTTATTAAATATATTTGATGTTATTTAAATTATTTACGAATTAATTTTCGCATTGATTCACAATGACTCTTCATTCTATCTTTCTTTATCTTTTTTAAAAATATATATCTCACATCGCCTAAGTGTGTCACGATTGGTCGTACGAACTTATCTAAAATAGTTTAACGGCGCGCAAACTGAAGCGATAAGACTCGGCTGCAATCGAAACTTCCGTCGTTTCTCGTTTCCTTTTCAAGCTGCTGCGCCGTCTCGGAGTCGCTCCGTAGAGCAATCTCCAGAGCGAAGGCGACAGCCTGCTCTGGCGAGAGCATTAACGCCAGGATCGGCGCGTGTTTCGTGCGTGTTTCGCGTGATCTCCAGCCTCCGGAGGTAGCGCGATGCGCATCTTACAAAGTAAACCGACACGGATGATCCAAAATGGCGGGTCACTTGCGCGCGGCCCGGCAGGTATTTTTAAGCAGATTAATGTCGGACACGAGACGGGGCATTAAGCAGATCGGTATTAATGAGTTTTGTCATCCTTGAGTGACACCCAAGTCTCCGTTCGGTTACATTCGCCGCTATAGATAGCCCACCCGTGCGCGCTGCAACATTTCTCCCCACGCTCGCGCGCAAAGACGATATACATATCGCGCCTACGAAAATCCTTTCGGTTGTATGTACGTAGAAACTGACGAGATTATCTGACGCGCTCGCGCACGCGAGCTGTACGCGTACGCGAGGCGGGGTAAGTTGGCGCATAGCATCTGAAGAATCGGACAGAGTGTCACGCCGTTGACACTCGGATGTAGAAGTTGAGTTGTATAAAGTGAGATAGAAAATGACGGAAAATGCTGTTTGCATTTATCTGGAAATTGCGGTGTATACCTAACAAAATCTAATCTCCGAATTTTTTTTATACGCGAGGAGTTCCGCATAAACGAAACTGCAATAATTTCTCTTGTTTCTCTGGCGTGAAGAAAATTAGGAAAATTATTATTATTGAAATTAAAATTTTTTAATCTATAATGTTTATGACTTGCTTCTATTATCGGCGATCAATAAAATTTTTTCTGACTTATTTGATATATCTTTTTTTGCGATTTACTTTATACATTTGTTAATACAGGATGAAGTTTGATTCGTGGGATTTTGCGCCAAATCATCAAATAAAGATTTTGTTTTGATAATCATGAGATTGTCAGTACCAATGTAATTCCTTGATATTGCATAATAATAGATTTTTTCGCATTTAGTTGAACTGATGCTCTTTACATTTTCGAATGTAATTCATTTGCTTCTCGATTACCTGCGCAAGTTAAAAGGCTTTTATTATATATTGTATGGTTTTTGAAAACTTTGTCTCGGTTTTGAAATTAAAAACTTGATTCCGCCCGCGTGCTTTAAACTCTATTAAAAGTTTTCCCAACGCCCTGAAAGCGAAAGGGTTAAAAAAAAATGCTTTGTCGCATCTGGTGCCTGCCCGCCCTTTCCGTGTCAGTAGTAAAGCGTATACCGTGAATAAGCCTTGATACCACGAAGGCAATAACCTCCATCAAGCCAGTATTGCGAATCTTTATTTACGAAGATACTTTATGACAGACCGGTGTCTCCATTTTTATTTAATATGTATAAAAAAATATCAATACGCGTTTTAGAAAAAAATTATTATTAAAAGAGTTTTCGGACGACTGGAATGTAAAGGGCATTTGAAGGTCCGAGAGATCACTCGAACAGTACTGAATTCTCGAGCGGTACTTGATATCTGATACGGAGACAGAAAAAGCAATAAATCGAGTTTGCTGTCATACCTGGCTGTTTGGTTGGTTTTTTTATACATACAAACTAGTATTTTGATGCATGTGTACCGAATATTCGCTCTCTTAACTTCCTAGCATGTTTTCCAGGTGAATAATAAAACTTTGGAGGCTCTGATACCAAACGTTTAGTCGTGCATTCAGTAAGTTTACCGTAATCTTTCTGAGACAATAAAAAGGAGTTATTTCGTGAAGCAAGTGAATCAATATTTGATTATGTTTCCTATACATCATATTTGTATTAAAATGCATCAGATATATTTGTAGACGTAGTATGCATCATATTCCATTTCCATATAAATTGATTATTTGAAAATCACAAGTAAAACAAATCTCATTTTTAGAAAATTTAAGAAACTGTATAGTTTTAAAAATATATAAAATGTATCTCTTAACTACTAAGTGGAGACAAGGGAGAGAAAGGGAGGAAGGAGGGAAGAGAGAAACGCGCGAGAGAGGGCGCGTATCTTCTTTTTAAAACTTAATTTAAAAAAAATTAATTACGAAATTTTTGACTTGTGTATTTTTTTTTAATAAAACGAGCATTTTTATGGATATACAAAGTTGGGATTTTTTAATAAAAAAATCTAATGTAATGGCAAATCTTTTTAAAAATATTATAAAATAAGGGTTGTATTCAACGAATGATATTTAACTTTATTGTTAAAAAATATACTATTTGCAAAAGAAGTAAACTTATAATGTTTACTTCTATATTATTAAAGTAGTTAATTATTAAGTATATTTTTACAGAATTTAATGAAGTAAAATACAGACTACTGACTTATGGTACTTTTGTATCTTAAAAAAAATGTTTGATATAAAGGAATCTAATCTTACTAAATTTTGAGTTTTTTGTGATTTCAGTCGCGACCAATGAATTTAATAGAGTTGGAGAAAAAAAACGCCTAGATACTTTGACTCGATATTTATCCGTCGTTTGAGTGCTGCTACCTATTTTTGACGTTTATCAATCACGTGATCCGCAATACGGAGAAGCTGAGATTAATCTTCCTGTCAATAGCTTGCGGTCAGGTCGCTTTCCGGCGATCGATCTTCTTGGCAGACCAAGTTCTCGCGTGGTGCACACGATGCGCTTACCGTTCACCCTGTCCATTTCGCTTTTTTGGACACTTCTCTCTCTCTCTCTCTCTCTCTCTCTCTCTCTCTCTCTCTCTCTCTCTCTCTCTCCTCCCGACGATGCCACGAAGACGCGATGCGTTTTGAGATAAATTATTCGGGAGGCAGGAAGAGACCGCGCGCGCGCTGGAGGGCGCAGCCCTATTTTCCGGTTGACCGCCTGTGCAATTTCGATCGCTCGCACGCCAAGAGAGGCTGCCTCGACGCCACCACAATGCGGCCTCGATCTTCGTAATTGACTTCCCATCCGAGGTCCCCTCTCTCCGTCAGCCGTAAATGCTCGCATGAAAAAGAAAAAAAGTAGTGAAAAAACCAGAAAGGGATCACGCTGTCGATCGCGTCAAAAAGACGTGCGCGCCCGTTGTCATTTCCATCCGTGATAAATAAAATACGCGGACCATCTATCCATTGTCTCTCCTACGCTCTCTCGGCATTTTATTCGGGGAATTATTGCGTTATCGAATCAAAAATACATGAGAGAGAAATGTAGTATAAATGAATGAGAACTCGGAATTTATTATTACGTACTTTTGTCAAATATGTATTATACAATATTTAAATATGATTTTATACAGATTTTTATATACATGAGGAAAAAAATCTTAAAATCTCATTCAACATGTTATTAAGATATAAAGGAATTCACGTCGCACGCGTCTACTCGATTCTAAGTTGTCGTTTAAACGCGAAAATTTCTATCAATTCAATTTAATCTACTTTATATTAATCGTAATCGTAAAATGTCACGATAACTGTCACTCAAGCATACTATTAAATGTTAACAAATTTACATCTCGTTACGCAACAACACATAGTGTGCTTCTCAACGCCCTTCCTCTTCAAAAGACACTCTCGTCTACTACGTGTGTCGTTAATCTGCTCGTAAACGTTGAATATTGCTCGTGTAAACGCCGTTAGAGCCATCGTTATCGAGATCAAGAGCCTCTCGGTGCACTCTGCCTACACTTGATGCAAAATGGAGCAGAAATATCGTTGTGAGTTGATAACACTTACTAATCGATTTTTTTCAAATTCGCTTCCCTCAAATTAGGAGTGACATGTGTTTAAATTATTAACATAAATTATGAAATTATATTAAGGATATATTAATAAATATTCACGAAAAGAAATCCAAGCTCTAAATCTAATTAAGGGTGTATAATTAGACTGCGACACGCAAATAAGTAGTAAATAGAATTTCCTGTACGTCATCGCGCAAACGTCTGGACACCACGTATGCATACGACTCTCAGGGTGACGTCGAAGTAACCACAGCGGACTCTTACATATGTTCTATATTAAATTATTGCGTTTATGCGACGCTACCCCTCGCGCCAGCGAAGAAGGAGCAAGGAGAGCGAGAGAGAGAGAGAGAGAGAGAGAGAGAGAGAGCGAGCGGGGAACGGAAAGATACTTGGACATTTATCCCCGCGGCTATTTCCGTGAGACACTTGTAATGTTTTCGTTTTTCCTCCGTGCCGAAAATGCGGCGGGATTAATTGGCCTACATTCTGAAAATAGATGAGCACTACGACGACGCGCGCGTGAGCGTGCGTGTCCCATGTGTACACGAGCATGTAAGTCGGCACGCATGCAGGTCCGACAGTTTTTAATTATTAGCTTTCGAATCTTCACATGTACGCTTGCTGAGCGATTTCTATTGATTCTACATTTGATGAAATATCTCGTTCGCTTTAGCACAAAACCCAACAAAGAAAACAACGAAATTTGATTTTGTTTCTTAATTTCTATTAATATTAATAAAATGTACATATTATAATTATTTATATAAAACTAGCCAACGATCCAAATAATTATTTCCTTTTAGAGGATTTAAGATTGAATTTGCTATCGCATAAGACGCTTTGTCATAGCTTTAGCATTTGGTTTCCTGCTGCCTATCCGAGCAGAATTGTATCACTGTCGACAAGTTGTCACGATATGGTTACTTGGGGCGTATGAAAGCTTCAGCCATGCCAACTCACATCACAGGCACTGTGTACATGCTTGCTCTGTAACAGCTTGCGAAGAGATTCTCCTCCGATCAAGCTATTTGATCTGCAAAACACTCACATATTTGTGCGTATGTGTGTGTGTTTGTGGCATTTCTGGCAAAGTAAAATCTGTATTGAAGAAACACACATTAAGGAAACAATAAATAAAAAATAACATTATTTATTTGCAATCTTTGTTGTGGTTTGGTTCATGTATCATATTAACTAATATATAAGGGGGTTTTAAAAAACGGAAATTAATCGCTGGGAAGATAATTGAGGATCAAAAACACGAAAAAAGTTGATGTAGAAATGTATTGTTTTCGATGTATTATCACCATTTTTACGTTAAAATTTGAAATTGGTTTCAATTATTTAATCAAAATTTAAAGAGAAGATTTTATTTAATAATATAATTAAAGTTACAGGTTTGGCACTTACATTATTCAAGGTGCACAACATTGAGATACAGGTCTTTAGTTACTAAAGTTTAGTAGATAAAGATATAATAATTAAACGAACTGTTTACTCAGTTCTAAGTCGAAATAAGTGACTTTAAAATTTAAAAAGTAGAGAATATCCATGTAAGTGTAGAGTAGAGGAATATTCTTGAAAATTTTCTCGTGAAATTCGGCTTCAATCAATAATATTTTGATCTGAGGAATTTCGCTCAGCCTTGCTGCTATCGCAGCACCAGCCGTGCCAGCACCAACTACTATGAAATCTAACGTCTCTAGATCGTGGGATCATATCCGGCACTTCTTGACTTCGAAAACGTTCATTTTCTTTAAAAAAAATTTATATTCCAATACCCAAATCTATTATATTTCTCAATTTTGAACTCATTTTTTAATGCTTTTATATATTTAGCGTATCTTTTTTACCTTTATAAGGTGTTTGATAAGGTATCCGTGATATCAAGGTTATATTTCGGCTGAATTGATTGCATATTCTTTTGATCTATATTTTGATTTAGCTATATACTTAATTCTGATATTATTGAATGAGATGTACAACTTTATCACGTACCATATTTGTCACAGCGTGTTGACTTTTCAGTGTCACTTACAATATTCTTATTCAGGAAATGGAAGATTAGCGTTTACAACGAAATTTAAAAATTTAAAGTTCTTGTCAGTTCAATAATGTAGACATTATTAAATATATATAATATGATGTAAAAAATATCATATTTATCCAATCAAATTTAATAATATGAATATATCAAATACATATCTAAGTATTTTTTGTTTAATTTTTATTAAATATCTTTATTATAGAAAACCATTGATAGTGATTTAGTTTACACAAATACACACAAAATATGAATATTATGTAGACTATATGTAATATAAGTATACAAAGTGTGGTGATTTGACCATCTTGAATATATTATCTTTAGCTTTGAATAAATAATGTTTCTGTGATATCAGAAAATATCGCGGAAAACATTATTTATTTAGAAAGCTTAAATTTTATAAGCAAAATGTTTTTAAAATCATATTTTTTGTATGTTTAAAGTTATTGTTCTTTTAAATTAGAATTATATATTTTTTTATAATAATACTAACTTTATAATTTTTTAAATTGCTCTGGGTAATGATATCAAAGTAAAATGATAAAAAAACAATAATTTACGACATATTTTATACTTTATTCTTGCATATTTCAAGAATAGATACCAAAATAAGCTTGAATATCTAATTAATATTTTTTTTCTTTGTAATGGTATCTTATTTACTAAGATAAACTACTACATTGACGTAGATTGCTTCTCGCGGCAAACAATGTTTGGAGTGGCGGAAAACGTAATCGAAATTCAAACATTGATCGTGACTGAGAGTAAGAAAAACATCAAAACTTGTGTTAAAAGTATAAACGTTGCTTAAGATAAAACTTTGTTTAAATGTTAAATTCTAGAAAACTTATTCTTTATTAGGAAGTGAAAATGTGTATAGTTAGTGTACAGTTTAGTTTCCAAGTGTTGTCAGAATGAGATAAAAAAATCAAAAAGAGAGATTTTTCTAAAAAGTTGCTCGGTAAAAATATATGATTTATTCGATGTGGCTAGTAATGAATAATTTGTGAGTCCATTCTATACATGTATAAATAATGTTAAATAAATAGAGGAGAACGTGGTATTATGGACTTTGTTTATATTTTGTACATTAACTTTGTTAATAATAAATATTTTTAATTGAAAATGTACATGCATTTACATGCCTGTATTGATTTTATTATAAATAAATTTAAAAAGCTTTTGTTACAGATTATTTTTTGTTATTATTTTTGTATATTTTTATTGCCACATTTCTTATTTTTAATAGTTTATTTTAATTTATATAGTATTTATATAATTTATGTATACATATATACTTTATATATAATTTATATTTTATATTATATATATATATATATATATATATATATATATTATATAAATTAAAATAAACTGTAAAAAAACAACATATATGGTAATGCAAATATAAACAAAAAATATACTACATGTAAAACAGGCAACACATTAGAACTAAAATATTTAAAATTATAGTATATTTAAATTTCCTTTTGCATTTATTTGTTCCATTTTTCAGGTATATAGAATAAATCTTTATAATATTTTTTCTTTAACTACAATTACTCTTTGAAACTACTACTTTTAAAAATGCATCACAGTTAATGCATGAGATTTACGTATTTACATTGTCTCATGATACGTCTCTATAAAGTAAAATGCTAAGAAATAATTCTAGAATATTTATTGTGTTTTGTAAAAAAAAAGGTAGGGGACATTATTATTGCAATTTTTCCTAGTATCTCCAATCTTCTTTGATCATATCTGCTGCTTTCTCGGCGATCATAAAAATAGGTATATTTATGTGCGTCGATATGATTTCGGGCATAATGGACGCATCTGCCACACGCAATCCTTGAATACCGATTACCTGCAAAACATTATATATATAAACTTATAAAGATATGTCTTATTGTTTATTATATTATAAATTAATATTATAATACGTTTTGTAAAGCAAATACCTTTAATCTGGGGTCGACTACAGCAGTTGGGTCTTCACTAGGTGCCATTTTGCAAGTACCGCAAATATGATAGAGTGTGGAAGATAGTATCCTTATTTGACATTCCCAATAAGCATCAGAATCATATTTGTAGTTGTTGCATTCAGTGTAAGTAATATTTAAGAACTGAGAACCAAACGCTTGCATTGCCTTTGTCTGGCCAATTTTTAATGCAGTTCTAATTCCAGCAATCATCGTTCTGACGTCTTCTGGGTCGTCATAATAATTCGGCACAATTTCCGGTTTAACGTTAACGTCGTTAGCCAATAACGTTATCTTACCACGACTTTTTGGTTTTAACAGTATTGGGGCAGTGGACCAGCCATAAGTGCCAGCATATTTACCCCACATACGACGTATTTTGTCTTTAAAATCTAATATCGTTGGGAAAAGAAATTCTTCTTTATATGTAGCAGCGGAAAATATCAGTTCTATGTCTGGTAGACCGCTACGTTTTTTAGGATGTTTCGTGTTAATGAAACTGAGAGCTTCAACGGCGAGCGGAAATGTTAACGGGCCCGACCTATTTATTAAAAAATCTGTTATATAAGATTTAATAGGATTTAAATCCATAAAATTAAAACTTGTCGATGAGTTTATTGTCCATGTTAGTCCGTAAAAAATTACATGATCCATTAAATTTTCGCCAACTGGTGCATCTCGGATAACATCGATGCCTAGTTCAGTAAGATGTTTCGCTGGTCCGATACCGGACAGCATTAACAATTGCGCTGATCCGATAGCACCTGCGCATAGAATTATTTCTTTGTTCGCGAATACACGTACAGTTTTATCATACTTAATGAACTCTACGCCAATTGCTCGATTTGTGATACGATCGATCAACACTTTTGTCACCGTGCTTCGAAGAGTCGTATGCAGATTATCACGATCACGCACGGGATGCAAGTACGCCCTATTGCTACTTACGCGAGTGCCATTCATAATTGTGGTCTGTATGTATGAGAATCCTATTTCGTTCTTTCCGTTATAATCTACTATTGGATATCCCAGTTCCTTGCCAGCTTTTAGGAAAGCTTCTGCCAACGGAGTATGAAATAATGAAGAAGTGATATGTACCGGTCCGTCAGTACCATGATAGACCGTATCTGACTTTAGTTCCGGAATATCTATCGTTTCAAGCTTTTTAAAGTATTTTAGAACGTCCTTATATGCCCAACCTTCGTTCCCCATTTCAGCCCAACGATCGTAATCCTCGGCGGTGCCTTTGCTGGCTATCATGTAGTTTAGCACACTGCTGCCACCGACTACTTTTCCTCTCGGATAAGGACAACTATTGTCTCTCATGCCAAGGCAGTACTTATTGGACGATTTGGTTCGATAATTCCAGTTGATGTTACGGTTCCACTGCAAGAAGGCAGCAAGTAGCGGAATATCCATGAAGAGATTTTCGTGGAAACCAGCTTCGATCAGTAGAATCTTGAATTGGGAAATCTCGCTCAGTCTCGCGGCGATGGTTGCACCGGCTGTACCAGCACCGATCACTATAAAATCATATGTGTCTTCATTCTGCGGTGTTGTATCCGATAATTCCTGAGCCAAATAATGTTGATTCTCCACTAAGAAGTTGAAACTTTCTGCAGTTAATTTTAGTAATTTTGACAATTTTGGTCCTCTGTTACTGTTGTCATAAAGAGTATTATAATATCGGTGTGCACTGATAATAAAGAATGGATTGATAATAGTGCTAATACTCAGAATGTAAAGTAAATTTGAAATTTTGTTCTGCATATTTAAATTTTGATTGGGGTTTTAATATCTGAAATGTACATACATATATATAGTAGTATAAAAAAATAAGTGTAAATATTTAATACGTACAAACTCTTATGGTATACAATATCTTTTCTTTATTTTTTATAATAAAATGTTTCAGAGAAAAGCTGCATAGACTTAGAAAAATATCAACCTTTTAAGATTAAAAAATGTTATCATCGTTTTTTTTTTAACAAACTTAATGTAAGTTTCTTACATAATATTTAGTTATATTTTCTGCATAGAAAAGAACTAAATCGAGTTATCTAACAAAATTAGTATTTTACAAGATATTTTATATCTCATTCTAATATCTTTTAATATAAAGTATAAAATATCCTATAAATTATTTAATTTTTTGATAACTATATTTTAATAGTCTTTTATGATCAGAATAATAATATAATAATAGATAAAAAACACATAGTTACTTAAAAAAAAAGACTTTTGTATGTAATTATTGTAAATAATTTTTTGAAAAAGCACTACATATTCTTTTTAAACTAAATTAATTTACTTTACATTATTTTGTGCATAAATTAATTAAAATACAATTAGTAGAAAATGAGTAGTGTGTTTTTGAGATATTGTGCTTTATGTCTCAATATGCCAGAATAAAGCAATGGCCTGTATGTAATCTTGCAAATAATTTTTTTTTGAAAATTGATTTTACCATTATTAGTTCCCCTTCAGATAACAACTTTTGTCTGAAACTTCTTTTTGTGAATTTTTTTGTTAAGGCGTAAGAAAAAAGGTATTAATCTGTAACACTATTTTTAAATCCATACCTTATATAAGTCAGGGTATGCACGATTGTAGTAGAAGCTTGATAAAATTAAAGAATTTTAAATTCTTTTCTTGTTACATGCCTTTATAAATTAATATCTCCTTCATATTATATAATCCATTAGTGTGTCACACATTAAATAAAAAAACATACGGTTATTTAGCAATCTAACGCGCGTTTAAATAGGAGTGTTTACAAATTCTTTAAATAACATATTTTAATATTTTACTGTCGCAATATTTAATCTTTTAAAATATGAATTGTTTAGTCCCACGCAGCAAATTTCATCTGAGAGACGTCGAGTGGATGTCAGGATATTTATACAATGTCGTATAGATGTCTGTGTGACATCCAAATAAGTGTGCCATTATGGATTGTGTATAACTTACCGCCTGGTCTACGTTGCCGAATTGGTTATCATAAGACTTTTAATTTAATAACAAATCAAATTTTTCGGAGAATATTCTTTTCTATTGAGCAAGATTTCATATTTTTGTGAGCATTCTGAGATAATCCTTGTTTTGTCTTCGTCATTATATTTATATCATTACATTATATTTATATGATCAATTCGGGTTTAAAGGTCTTAATTTACAAGGTCGTCCCATAAAATGTGTGACTTTATCGCTTGCAACATTCTTTCATATATGATGATAAAATACCTATTTCTTATAAGATGTTGTAATGCATGAAAAATTTGTTGTGCATGAAAAATTTGTAATTTAAATGTGAATCAATTATAAAATGTGGACTTTGTTTAGTATCATATAATATAATACTTAGTGACGAAATGGAAAAAAACACGTCGTTTTTTAATTAATTAATAAAAATACATTTTTTTAAAATTTTTTTTATTTATTAATTAAATAACGACATCTTTTTTCCGTTTTGTCACTGAGAGCATTATATTACAAATTGTATTTGTATAATTATATTATTTATAAAATTATTTTTTAAATAATTAATGATTTTTGAAAAGATGATTTTGAAAAGAGTTTATATACAAAATGTAATATAAAAGTTAACTTTAATATTTCGACAAATGTTGAAAGATTTAAGATGGAGTAGATTATTATTATTTGAAATAAATTTGATATATAATTTTGTTATATTTAGTCTTTAAAGAAAATTATTCTGTGAAAAATCGGCGATTTTCCGAATAAAAAAGGGATTCATAAAAAATGATTTTCCACGCATATGTAACAAAAAATTAAATTAAATTTACAGAAAAATTATTATTTAGCATTAAAATCCGCTGCAAACTGAATACAATTTTTACTTTATATTTATGTTTAATGTTTAATTAAACTTCAAGACCTTTCTACATGTGGTTCTTTTGTTAAATATATAACTTTTGATTTATAAAAAAGACGCTTTTCTGCAAGTCAGCTAATTATTAAAATAATTAACTATTAAATAAATCTATAAATTAATATTTATAATTAGAAATTAATAACATAATTTATTTGTTTTTCTATTTTCTTAAATATTTTCTTTTTAATATTCTTTAGATTGATGTTTTAATCATAAAGTGATAATAAAAAAGTAGCAAAATACTAAATGTAACTACTTTATAAAAGTTTATTTTCATTACGAATTTTTCAAGTAACCCCATTCTTCTTTAATCATATCTGCGGCTTTCTCGGCAATCATATGAACAGGTATATTTGTATGCCCTGATACAATTTCTGGCATGATCGATGCATCTGCTACTCGTAATCCTTGAATACCAATTACCTACAAAACATAGCATAAGAACTCATGAACACGTCATGCTACTTATTATAGGTGTATAATTTTTATAGACAATACAATGTTAAAAATCGGGACATAAAATATTTTAAAGATATCTTAATCACATCTCTTAATCACATTTTAGTCTGTTATTAAAATATGTTTAACAGAAGTTTAAAAGATCTTTAAGATGTTTTATAACCCGATTTTGGTCATAAAATCAGAATACAGTGCTGTCTGGATTCTTAAATGCCGCGGTACGTTTGTTAATGAAATACCTTTAATTTAGGATCGACGACAGCAGTTGGATCTTCCCTTGCTCCCATTTTACAAGTTCCAGAATAATGATAAAGCGTGGAAGACACAATCCTTATTACGCATTCCCAATAAGCATCAGAATCAAACACGTAATCGTTGCATTTAGTATACGTAATATTTAACAACTGGGAATCTAATGCCTGCATCACTTTTGTTTGACTGAGACGAATCACAGTTCTAATTCCAGCAATCATTGTTCTGACGTCTTCTGGGTCGTCGAAATAATTCAGCACAATCTCTGGTTTAACATTAATATCATTAGCCAATAATGTTATTTGGCCACGACTTTTTGGTTTTAACACTATTGTCACAACGGACCAACCATACGTGCCAACGTATTTACTCCATTCCTGACGAATATGATTATTCAGTTTTAATATATCTGGAAAAAGGTAGTCTTCCTTAAATGTACTACTAGCAAACAATAGTTCCATATTCGGTAAGCCGCTACGTTTTTTTGGTTCCTTTGTATTCACGAAACCGATGGCCTCGCATCCGCCCGGAATCGTGAATGGTCCCTTTCGCTTTGTTAAAAAATCCGTTATATATGGATTAATAGGATTTATCTGATCGGATATTAATAAACTTATCGATGCGTTTATTTTCCACGATAATCCAAAAAAAGTAACATGATCCATAAGGTTTTTGCCAACTGGCATGTCTTGTATGACATCTATGCCTAGTTCGGTAAGACGTTTCGCTGGTCCGATACCAGATAGCATTAACAATTGTGGTGATCTGATAGCACCTGCACACAGAATGACTTCTTTGCTAGCAAACACTCGTATAGTTTGACCATGTTTGAAGAATTCTACACCGATTGCTCGATTTGTGGCACGATCGATCAGCACTTTTGTCGCTGTGCTTTCAACAGTCATATAAAGATTGCTGCGATTACGTATGGGCATCAAGTATGCCTTATTGCTACTTATGCGAGTGCCGTTAATGATATTACTCTGTACATATGAGAATCCAATTTGGTTCTTTCCGTGGTAATCTACAATTGGGTATCCCAATTCTTTGCTAGCTTCAAGAAATGCTTCTGACACTGGCGTACGAAATTCTGGTTGAATGATATGTACTGGTCCATCGGTACCACGATAGGTAGTATCCGATATATGTGCCGTTTCTAATTTTTTAAAATACTTGAGAACATCCTTGTATGCCCAGCCGTCATTTCCCATTTCGGCCCAGCGATCATAATCTTCAGCGTTTCCTCTAGTGGCGACCATATAATTTACTACGCTGGAACCGCCAACTACTTTCCCTGTCGACAAAGTGCAACTATTGCCATCCATGCCTAGACAGTACGTATTGGATGATTTGGTTTGATATTTTCGAACAACCTTACTCTTTTGTAAAATACCAGCTGTTAGTGGGATATCCATATATAGCCTTTCATGAGCCCCCTCTTCGATAAGTAGCACTTTAATCGGAGAAATTTCGCTCAGTCTCGCAGCTACAACCGCGCCCGCCGTACCAGCGCCAATCACTATAAAATCATACGTGTCTCCGGATTGTGGTGTCATGTCTGGTATTTGGTCGGCTAAATAACGTTGACTTTGTTTCCAAAAATCCCAGATTCCTGTACATGTTCTTAGAACATTCATTAATCTTGATCCACTTGTATCGTTGCCATAAAGATTGCTATACTTGTTTGGTAGGTATAATTGCAGTAGGCCGATGATGATAGCAATCAGAACAAGAAAGATTGACGTTTTTTTCATCATGTTGCTTGGAATAAGTGTCTTTCGGGTATGTCTTATAATGTGATGATAAACTGGATGCTCGATATGTGTGTACCTAAATTATAACACATATTTTTTATATACAGATGTTATAACAAAGACACCGTTTATAATGTAAACGGATACAGAGTAGAAGCCACATTATCGAATTGAACCTCAATTCAAGCTTTTGCTCGAAACTTTTGAGAATTTCTTCGCAAGTATGGTTTATTTTAATTATTATTGAATCGTTACAAGTTATACCGTAGATTATTGCTATTATTGCTATTATTGTTTTTCTTTTTTATTATCTCTTCTTTGTTTCTTTTTATACCTTTGTTTTCTTTTAATCTTTGTTTAATATAAATCGTTTTGATATGATTTGATAACATCGTTTTATTTATATTTTTTATATATGTACATATATGTTTGTATATTTATATCTTGTTTAAAATTTCTCTCTCTCTCTCTCTTTCTCTCTCTTTTTCTCTCTTGTCTCTTCCTCTCTCCCCTCCCTCTGTCTCTAATAATTATATATGTTCCAATCTTTTAAGTATTTTATAAAAAATGATCACGATAAGCGTGTTAAAAGAATTTAAATCTTGTTTCAATTTACAGTAACTTTTTATTATATAATGTATGTTTTTATTTACGTACAAAGAGCAAATCATTAATATGAAAGAATTATAATGTTTTTATCCGGCCTAAGGTTAAACGTTCCGGAAGCAATTAATAATGTCATATATAAGTTTTGTCTTTGGTTATTAGATGAACTTATCATAAATATTAGTTAAAGCTAGATGTACTCTAAATATTAATAGTATGAATAATACTTAATTGTGTTTATGTGGCTATACGTATCTATGTACTTGTACTTGAAGAGTTTTATTCGCTGATGTTTAATTTTAATGTCATAAAAATGCGGCAATTTTAATACTTGTAATAAGATGCTCGATTCGAATTAATTTGCGGAGTATGTAACTAATTTACATTAATACGGTTGCATTTACACAGAGAGAAAAAGAGAAAGTGAAAAAGAAAAAGAGAGAGACCTGTCTCTCTTACCCGAATTAGAAATATATATATTACATGTTATATTCATTTATTTATAGAATGTTTAAAACTAAAAGAGAGAGGTATATGTGTCTTATTCGTATCTTATTTGTTGATCATTTTAAAATATTTTGCATATCTTAAATATCTATAATATACAATAATAACAATACCTATAAAAATCAATTTTATTTATATTGTTATACTAATTAATAACATTGAGCCAGTCTTTCTAAATAAATTACTTGTGCTGTTAATAATCCTCAAATTTTATTGAAGTGACAAAATGTACATTTTTCATGATGACAGTTTTTTTGTGATGTATTTTAGAGATTAATTTGATTCTAAAAATAAGGAAATTCTTAATCAACCAACTGGCCAGTTTTATTATTCGGAATTCTATAGCACAATGTTTCGACCTTAATTTCAGGTCCTTTTCAAGTGCGAGTAACAAAAGGATTTAGTTTCTGAAAATCAGGAAAACACAGTAAATTCATGAGTCTGTGCCAAGAAATTCATTCCTTTTACTCTCAAATCACATATTTAAACATATAATGTATAAAGCTATTCTAACGTTGAAACTAAATAATGAAATTAAATAACGGAATAAGAGGGTAAAACTACAAGAATTTATGTGCTTCCGTGGTTAAAACACGATTAATACAATAACCAAGCGGTTTAAAAAAAATAATTTTCGTCAAAAGAATAAAAACGCAAGCTGTTATAACGCGTTTATACACTAGTACAGTCAGATTTAAACTAAATATTAGAGAGATACCTTATTCTTACGTCTATGTTGACATTTATTTATTTCTTGTTTATATAATTTATCTGATAATTTATCTATTTTAAGTTAACGTAAACACAATAGCGAAAGAACTAATTGCCTATGTAGTGTCACGCGCGGAATAAGATTAACAACGCAATGTTCGATTAGAGTTTACACACTTTTTTAAAACCCACTTTATATGATCTATAATCCATGTCAGATTTTAAGATAAAAAGCCTGCTAGTTCTATTAAAACAAAGGCCTATTTAAACTTTTCATGTATATTTCTATACTATTCTAATACAAATAACAGATTATATAAAGTGGATTTAATAATAAATCGTGCTATGAATAAAAAAGAAAAAATATAGAATGATTAAAGTTTACAGACCACAGATTATCACCACTGCTCCATTCACCGCGATCGAGTACTTTTAGTATTCACATGTCGTAGCTATTCGTTTCACTGCTCTCGACTTCTCAGCTTGTCGCTCGTCTGTGTGTCGCTTAAAAGTATCGCTCACAGATCTCGGATAACCTCTGGTAGCGTAACTTCAAGCGTATTTCTCGAAAGCATGCGCACTGCCAAGAACACGATGAAGTATGTACTCGGACAAGATATTGTGGCTGCAAAGCAAGTTACATGTGTGCGACCGGTGTAATTCTTGATTTGCAATGCAGAAATATTGAATAACATTGCAGCGTTTTTCAATAACGAATACCTTATTAGATTCGTTAAAAAACAGCCTGTGTTGTGAGATTTCAAATGTAAGTTTTACAAAGATAAATCTTTATGTAGTAATGCTTTAATTGAAGTAAGCAATACGTTTTCTGATGACGAAATTGATGATAAATACTATTTAAAAAATGTTATGTTACTTAAAAAGAAAAGAAATAAAACTGCAATATTATTTGTTTTTATTTTTCTACTTTTTTATTAAGAAGCTCGAGTTATTGAGCTTTACTGAAGCGTGATTGCCTTGAACATTTTAATTAGTTTTATTTCTACAGCTGTATATTTTATTTATTTTTAAAAATCATTTTGGAATTGTAATTTAATTTTGATAGTTTAATTAGTGAATTTTTGAAACAGTGGTTCCATCAAGAAAACTTTACGCTACTGATTATGATCCATTTTTCACAATATTTCGGACACAACCCATTTTTTGTCGCGCTACAAAAATCTCGGAAACAAAAGTCGTGCTGCAAATATAGGTCAACGTCTTTGCATTGTGAACCAAATGCGTTAGATTCCCTTGTGACATAGACGAAGTCAAGAAATTAGTCAAAAGAGAAGTAGATGTATCAGCGTTGAGAATGAACGGGTTTTTTTTTCTAAAAACTCCATTTTTGGATTGGTCTAGATCGAAGGAATGACTAAAAAATTGTTTTATTAGGAATAGATCCAAGTTCATGTCACTTTTCGTTCCTTTCTAAAATTTAATTGATTCGTTTAGTTACGTTACAAATCAGCAATACTGTATGCTATGTAAAAGCGTGCCCGAATGTACCTTGAACTCGATAAAAAGATGATTAACATCGGTCTGTTAGTTTTTACATGGAAGTATATTGCATTCAGTAGTATTTATAATACTATTATATAAAAGAAGTAATATTAACCATAATCTTCATGATGTGATTATAACAGATGATTCTCAAAATTATACTTATCGTTTGCACGCTATATTACTGCTTATTTATTATGTACGAAATAATGATAAGATTTCACATTATTTATTAAAAACAAATGTTTGAAAAATCATACTTATTAACATGATTACAATTTTGTTAGGTACATTACGTTCATACTTGGAAAGAGACGGAACGGTAACATCAATTTATCTGCTTCTTACTCTATATATGCACCTCTTCTATTGTCATCAACAATCCATTCATGTGGGTATAGATATGTGTAATGCGCATACAAAAAATTCATTAAAGATTTTAATATTCAGAAGTATTATATGTGTTCAAATATATTTTAATAATTATTCCATATTTATACAGCATTTTGTCCTTTGTACTCTAAAAAAACTTATTTTGATGCTTTTTTAAATGTATTAGAAAGGTTTCTGCTCAAATTGCTTGTTTTTTAATTACTTTGTAAATTTATCAGTTTAAAAATATAAAACTAAAATATGTTAAAAATATTTTGGTTTTTACAAGATTTAAAAACAAACCAGAAAAAATCTAAAAAAAATTTGGTATTTTACAAAAAAACCTCTTATTTACAAAAAAAAGGAGAATGGAATAAATATGACAAATCTTTTCAGTGTTCATTATCGAGCGCAAAGTTCCGAGAATTATCGGCGGGTTAATTAGTATCGGTTACTGGGAGTTTCTGTAAGGGGACAACGCAAAAGATATACCGGTGTTTGTACATATGTCCGTTTGATAAATCGCGAGATGAAGTCCAGGCATTGCGATGCTCATCGCCCGAAGGAGACATTCACAAAAACGAGCCAGATAACAATGCGATGCTAAAGTCGGTACCGGTTTGTCACGACGCGGTCGACTATCAAAATAACTCAGAATTAATTAGCGTTAATGAATACTATTGAAACACACGGAAAATATTCATATTGCATTATTTTACTAAAATGGGTACCTATATAATATTTCTCATGATTTATTTATGTAACCTTCTCGCGTTCGTTCCCTTTATAAGAGAACTTTTATTTGACACAGATCTTACTTAGATCTAAAAAAAAATTCTATCAGCACAATTATAAATTTACGAACAAATATGACTCTAATTATGTACAGCTTGTAATAAAAACAATAATAAGTTATAGTAGTTATACGAACAAAGAAAATATAGTATAATATTAATGATTTGTAGTAAATTTTAATTAAAAGAACACTACAGAAATAGTAATATAAATGTAAGTAACGAAAAATTAAAATACCTAGGATTCGAACTTGAGTTCTTCCGTTTTTATTCCTAACATTAAGGTTGCTACACCATGATTGCTTTACTACAACGATTACTTCACTACAATGATTGCTTCACTACAATATTACGACCGCATATTTAATCGGTCATACATAATCTGAAAAAATATAATTGTTAAGATTTATTTATTTATTGATCTGTATAACTATATAATTATAGTTGAAATTTTATTTCATTATAAATTAATAGTTACACAAATAATGTTGCCGTGGTAATACAAACCATTTTCATAGTTATTGTAACTAACAGTGTAATTGCAATTACTATAACATTGTTTATTAAATTATAGTTAGTGTAACAGTTCTATGAATAAAACTTATATAGTTGTCACTTTATAGTTGTTACGACTATAGAATTTTTCTCTGAATGTATAAAAAAACTCTTCATACGTCAAACCGAGTCAGCTATGTATTTTTTTACATTTTACTTTATAGCTGACATCAATGACATTGGTTACACACGATTACAAAATCACAAGGATACTTTTTAAAGAAGAATTCAAAACAACTTCGAGAATTTTGTAACAAACAAGAAAAAAGTTTAAATTTTAATTCAGATTATGATGTAATTACTATAATGAGCTAGAAAATCAATTTGTCGCTAATAACTCAAAAGAGCAATATGTATATCTAAGAAATTCAACAATACTTTAGTTCTATATATAGAATAAAAAAAATAAATTTATATATTAAAATGATTTATATAAGTACATAAAATTTTATACAAAATATATATAATTTTGTTGTTTTACAAATTCTGTAATAAAATATTTTTAATTCTGTAATGAATTCTCTGTAATAAAATCAAATTTTTATTAATCTTTAAATATTTCATTAATGAAAACAATATAAAAGTAAAAATATGTATGAAAGACATATTAAGAAATATTTTAAATACCTGTGATAAAACATTATGCAGCAACCAATATAAATGTTAATAGAACAAATTCGATATTTTATGCAATTGTCAGCCTATTGCAGAAAATAATTTTTACAATGCTCTGTGTATTGTAAAAATTCGATATTTTCTGCAATTGTCAGCCTATTGCAGAAATTATTTTTTACAACACTTTGTGTATTGTAAAAATTTATCACGATTGCGGAAAATAATGAATTTTTACAATACTCTGACAAGGAAACCTGGCGAGAATCCGCAAATTTTGATTTTAATGGAACTTGGCATAAATGTAGAGGAGGGGTGAATACCTGACATGAATTTAAAAATTTTTAGTTGATTCCCAAAAACGGTTTGAAGGGGTAAAACCATCCTTCAAAGTTGAGACATTTTTGCAGTTTTTCGATATATCTCGTATCATAAACTAAACAAAATATTAAAAAATGTTTCATATAAAAGTTTTACAACATAAATACCTCCATTTAACTACGTTATTCATTTTTCAGAAAAAGAAAGAAAATTATAAAAAATTTTTTTAAATAAATAGCATAGTTAAATAAAGGTATTTATACTGTAAAACTTTTGTATGAAACTTTTTTTTATATTTTGTTTAATTTACGAGATATATCAAAAAACCGCAAAAATTGTCTCCACTTTGAAGGGTGGTTTTACCCCTTCAAACCGTTTTTGGGCACCAACTAAAAATTTCTAAATTTATGTATTTACCCCCTCTACATTTATGCCAAGTTTCATTAAAATCTGAATTTTCGAGTTCGCGAGGTTTTCTTGTTAGTTAATGCTAAGATAAAGGAGTAAATACTAATAAGTGTAAAATAACTTTCTTATAAACATACAAAATATTTCTTTAAATTAAGAAAATGTTATTAATATGATTAAATTAATATAAACAATTTTTCAGACATTATATACATATATCACATAACAATATTACATAGTAAACAATTTTTTATAATAATGTACACTGAACATTTCTATTCATCATATTCATGCACAAAGTGTTACAGGTTTTTGCGATCAAACTGCATCAATATGTTTATGAATGTAAGGAAATGTTATGTAATTAATATTATGTAAACGAAAGCCTACACTCAAGAAGCAAAGAACATTTACTGGTAAAAATACGTGATTTTACGGCTATCATTGCATAGTAAAATATAATTATTATTGGATAGTATAATAGTTATAATTAGGAATATTATTTTTATGGTATATATTACAATAATATTATATAATAATAACAAACATATTTATAATAATGCCAACTATAGAAAATTGTATTATAAATTATACAGGTTTAAACAATAATAGCATATGGTTATTATTACTAATATTACAGTAATAATAAGATACTATAATAATAATATTCCTAACTATAATTATTTTACTATAATCTAGTATAGTCTCAAATACAACACATTTTTTAATCAGTGTCAATTTTTTAAAACATTGATTTTATGTGAATTTTATGAACATTATAAATATTATGACGTAATATTCTGTAAATGTTTTTGAATTGTTATTCCATAATATAATATTCATAAACATTATAATTACAGTGTAGAAATATTATTGTTAATATTCTACTCAAATATTTTTCACAATAACGTTGTATACAACATTAAGAACTGTATATTTGAAAATGTTACATGTTATAAAATATCATTAATAACGTAATAACCTTGTATTAACGATATATTGCTTACTGGATAAATGGGATTAAAAATACTCCTGGATCACGAACTCCTGATCCCGTTTCCCTGCAAGTATCTAAACGATACGTTTGCGCGTCGCGTCGGCGTCGGGCCGAGCAGCGGAGAGGAGTTTCAGCCATTCGGGCTATTTCCATCGGCTTTATTAAATCCAATGTTCCGTGGGACAAAGTCGTCAATTAGAGGAGATGGTAGCCGGGACGTACGGCCGGGGAAAAGCGATTACTGTCACGCGTCGACGTGCTGGTCGAGCGAGCGTAAAGCGCGATTACATAAACAGCGACGCGTTTAGAGTCCGCGCTGATCAAAACAAATGTGTCCTTTCGTGCGTGCACATGTCGTGGACCAAAGACCGCTCGCACCTGATCGCACCTGCGAGGACACCTGCGTGTATCTTCTTCTGACGTTCCGCAATGGTTGACGCAATGATAAATCATATAGGTGATCTCATTCTCGCGTGACACCTCTTGCTCATCTCCTTCTTCCCCAACCACGGAATCTCTCTGTTCGCGGAGTACATCTTCGGCGGCTGAATATTCTGGATGCTAGGAGGCATCGGAGTATCGGTTGGTGAAAAAGCCCAGTGGCGAGCTTAGCTTTCGTTACTACCGCGGAACAGGCCTATAATTCACGATTGCGTTAGAACGTGTTACGCATCGTGCACTCGTGCAGAAGCGCGCGAGAATCCTATCTATACTGAGGTTGCGCGTGCGAGATAGATAGAGAGAGAGAGAGAGAGAGAGAGAGAGAGAGAGAGAGAGAGAGAGAGAGAGAGAGAGAGAGAGAGAGAGAGAGAGAGAGAGAGAGAGAGAGAGAGAGAGAGAGAGAGAGAGAGAGAGAGAGAGAGAGAGAGAGAGGAAGGAGCGACGCTGCCAAGCGAATCGCTCAAGCGTGTCCTGCTAGCGCGGTGCCTGATTATTTTAATTGATGCGCCGCCGTTATGTCCCATTTAATAGGTGTTATTCGAAAACAGCCGTCGTCTTCCCTCGCGAATCCGAAAAACTCCGCGGGACGCGCCAGGATAAAACGAAATACAAGGATGAAATGCACATTGAGAGTGTGGGTGGTTTGAGGGACGCAGCTTGATCTGTGGCACATACGTGAGATTTGAACTTCCCGCCTTCGATCTCGCGATATAATTTTGCTCGGAGATGTTTATTAAGTTTCAAATGTGAAGATAACGGTTTCAATGTCTCCTTGAGGTACGTCACGCATTGTTATCGCTGTCAGCATCAATTTTATCCTTGTTCTATTTTTAATGAACAATGAACTTTGTCCAATAACAAACGCAGTTGCAAATGCAGTTGGTTATTTAATGCAAATTCCTTCAATGTTTTAATTAGTTTTTATTTTAATGTAACTTCCTTTTTACCTTTTTCTAATTCTAAAAATAAAACAAAAACAATGTCAATTTATGTTAATAAAAATGAATATCCAATCATGCCTTACAATCACTACACTACGTTTACACTATTGTAGAATGGCCTTAGCATTTTACCTTCAAAATTATGGCGCAATAGATTTCGAAAAACACTTCACTATAATTTTAGTAAAATGTAGTAAGATTTTAATAAAATTTAACCAAATTATTTTATATTATAAAATCATTATACAATTACTATATTAACATTTTATAATATAAAATAGTTTGGTTAAATTTTATCAAAGTTGTAGTAAAATTCTACGAAATCTGTATTATCTCACGAATATTATGATTTTAAAGATAAATTATAAGAGAAAGTTGCATATGCAAAAAACAATTGTTTGTTGACCTCTAAAGAAAAAGTCTAAAATTACAAAACTAAAACACAAGTTTGTGAAATGGCACAGATACAAGATGCTTGAGAAACGCTTCTGATTCGCGCGTATAAATATAAAAATGCGTTAAAACACGAAAACACGATGTTTAAACTTTAAATCCGGGAACTCCACGCAATCATGTAGCGTTCGTGCCGGCCGTGTGGACTAATATTCGCTCTCAACGTACGTACAATGTACATGTTGTTTATCCTCCGCGAATTATTGCTCTTTTGATCGCGATTATGACAGGCTTGTACGAGTGCACGGTTCCGTGCTCGTAAAGCAACACGGACCGCAAAAGAGAAGACTTTATGTCTCTAATGTGTTTCCCTTACACGCGTGTCGTTTGATTTGGATCCACGGTATGAAATGTAGGCCAGAAGTTTACTCTGCGCTTGATGATCAAACGACTCGTTACAGCACTCAAAGAAAGCGAGTCCTCGTAAGTAAAAGCGTTCCGAAGTTAATTAATGATTATTGTTTATCGATAAACAGTTAATATATTGCGTACAGCGTCAAAAATTTCAGGATTGTTTTTGCTTTTGCAGTTTCTTCATTTCTATCTTGTTTACATTAAAATATTGAGAAACTCTATCTAATAGTATTATAATTTCGTTATTTGGATGTACTACATTGCTCGTATTAACGTCTATTTTATTAATCGGAAACATATTATCATGATTTATTATCGAGAAGCTCTTAAATTCCTCTTTTGTACTGAGTTAGCTTTTAATGGATGAGAAATCCGATTTATGGGAATTTGGACAGCGGTTCTAGAGGATATACTTTTCGATTTTAATCCTATTCAGATTTATCGGCAATTTTTTTTCTACAAAATCTCACGATTCTTCTCTTTCTTGTCCATTCAACCGAAATTTGTAAATATAATAAATTGCAGATAACAACATATTTAAGGATGTTTAGCTTTATAATATCAGCTAAAAATTATCAAAATTCAAAAGCCAAAGGTTTTTCTTTCTAAAAATGTAATACTGAGCAGTATTAAATTTGCCAGTAATTAATACTTATTTTAAGTATTAAAATCATTGCTGTTAGTATTTTTAATACTCAAAATAAGTAATAATTACTGGCCAATTTAATACTTCTTAGTATTACATTTTAATAAGGGTTTTACATCTATTCTCTTTTCTTCCTAATAAACGACAAAATATTTTGATCGCAAATATCTGAATTTTGGTCCTGCAATTTGCAAAGGGCAAAATTATAAAAACTTTGGTTTATTAAGGCTTATGTAGCGAGTATAACTGTACTTTGTTACAATTTTTAGATAAACAATATTTAAATGAGAAAGTAAAATCCAGATGAGAACTTTGCTCAAATATTTATTAGAATTTTATTAGTATCTATATGAAAAAATTTGATTTAATTCCTAATTTTACTTTCTCATCAAATTTGCAAGTAAGTAGTGTAAAATGCAATTTTACCTAAGAATCAAGAGAAACAATAAAAGATTAAACACACATAACTTTTAAATCAAAATAGTTAAGAGAATTGTATACAAATGTTACAAGAGCTACACAGATATAGTTACTCAAACGTAAATAATAGGTCTATATAAATCTATAAAAGTTTTGAATTTTTAGTAATACTTTGAGAGATGCGATACATATATCCCTAATTTATCTAATGAATTCTTCGCCGAAGTTTGGCGCGACAGTGCGTATGCACGTGCGAGAAGTTATCTCGAAAAATATCCGGACCTTCATCCGAGTGAATAAGAAAATTCAAGCCACCAGCACCGGAGTGCCATATATTGCCACGGTACATTAGTATGACGCATCGTCGCCGGAGTCCTCAGCCCGGCGGAACGCGAATTTAAGCGCGGACGAAACTGCAGCCAAGGTACATACTCCGCCGCACCAAGAATTCGCTAATGTATCCGGAAACCCCGTTAATTTCCCAACTCGCCCTCGATAGGACGAATCGAACTGACGACATCGCTCATGTACTCGCCGATTTTGGCATTTAAATCTCACACACACGCTCGTTAAAATTTATAATTTATTGCATCAAATTTTTTATGGTCTTATTTAATTAATTCTTATAATTACATAGAAAAATAAAATTAACCGTTAAAATGATCGTGATAAAATGTTTCAAAGAATTTTATTTTTTTTTCTGACTTATGATTATGATGTATTATTTAAATGATTTTATATAATTTATTAATAATTAAACTCTATCATAAAAAATATAAAAGTGTGTGTCATCTTTGAGCAAGCCCATGTTAATCTTCTGTTTATTGTTTCAATTTTAGTGTATCTATTGTACTGCCGAATTAAGTATAATTTTTAATATAACGAACAATTCTCTTTATGTAAAATGTATAATATTTTTAGTTTTTTAGTTAACACTTTAATTAATAAGTGTGATTCGACAGGTAACGAATTGAAATAGAAATTGAGCAAATCTCGTTAATTTATGGATTCAACTGCGTCAGAGATTATTAATCTTAAAAATTAATTATTTTTCTTTCTTTTCTTCTTCAATTCATAGTTTCGTGTTAGAAGTGTAGTGACGACCCTTCATATCGGTGTATTTCTGTGGCATGTGTTTTTACAATGACACAGATATATAAAATTTATAGTTTTAACGCCGGTTTAAAATGGGTAAATTTTTATTTTCTTTATTTGTTTTGAACAGTAAAAAAATGATTTAATGAACTGTTAAAAAATAATTTATTTATTTAACATAGGCAAATTTTGTGACGTAAATTAACTTCTAAATCTCACAGTACGTTTGATATTAAATTTCGTGCGAAAATAACTTGTTATCACCTCTTTTTCAGCTCATAAATATGATTTCGCAGTACGCACATTTTGTGAACATAATTCCGATTAATATGTAGGAGAGAATCATGGCTGAAACTATATATACGAAGCTCTACCATTTGCGCAAATAAATTTAGAATTAAGACATTAAGAACTCACATAATACGTAATACTAAATTTACTATAAGAAATAGCTATTATTATTTTTTTAAACTAATCACATATTACTAAAACCGTAATATTCTCTACGCAGTAAAAAATATCAATTTATTGCTAAAAAAAGCGATTACTTACTTTTTTCTTTTTTAACAGTTATTTTTAACAAATAATATTTTGTTGACAATAGTTTTAAAGTATACTTATCACAAATTTTAGAAACAACTTTTTATTGTATACTAAAAAAAAGAATATATCTTTCGAAGATTATTATAAAATTTTATCAAAGAAAAATTAGAATGATAAGCAAATTGAATTTTTGTTTTAACATTTATTAGAAAAAATTTATACGATATTTATAAGAATGAATTTGATATTTATAACGACCTTATGATAAAGTTGCGCATATATGATTTGTGAAACTTTTGAAATATTTGAAATAAATAATATTTAGGAAATATATATTACATATAATGCTATTACAAATTCTAATTCTTTAATATCAACGTATGTATTTAATGTTTACTTAATTCAAACAATTTACAGTATGTATTTTTCTGTGTGTAATGTGAAACCTGTTAATTAAGTAATCATCAAACACTATTGCAATAAAATTCATAAATGTAAGCGCAATATGCAAAGCATATAAAACTTTCTACGTGATTGTAAAATGTTATCTGTAAGAATTCTAAATGTTGATTGTGGTCTTTGACAATCGCATGATCGCCCGAGCGAACCGATTTTGTGTTCGAAGAAAGCGTTTCCGAAGAAGTCGCAATCTATTTAGAACACCGGATGCTTAGGACAGTGAGTAAATTGAGACGACTTAATTGCATTTCCATCTTCAAAGACGTGTCCTAGACGATTTACTGAATGCATGCGGATTTCCTCCAACGGCACAATATACCTTTGATTCGTCCTCATTAGCGAGGAACGCATCGGTGACTCCGAACTTGCCGGGAACAAGAGGCTCTAAGTGCATTCGTCGCGGCATTACCCCACCGAGATTTTTTTTCTTCTTTTTTTTTTGCATTCAAAGAAAGTCTACCGAGAATATTAAGCCTTCGCACCCGAAATTACTTCTACGTGGGCGAAGTGTAACCTATTTCCATGTCGTACAGGAACGAGTCGGTAGAATTGACGAAATAATTAGTATGGGATGCTTCACAACTTCGCGCTCGGTTTCAAGGAAAGTACCGTTTGTTGCGCATGAATAATGAGCGTACCCAGGATTTCAGTAAGGCTGGGGGGGGAGGAGCAAGATTTATCTTCACACAAAATTTATCAAGATAATTATATTAGTCAGGATTTTTAGCGAACTTTTTTAATTCATCTTCTTCAAGCATCTTTTTATCACGAGCACAATTTTTCTATGTACATTCATAAACTGAAAGTCTTGTAATATTTTCATACAATTATACATTAATCATCAAATCTGTGAATAAATACTTTTGATTTGAATTATATAAAATCGTTTATCACCTAAAGAAATAATGTAATTTTAGGTGATAACGGGAATTTTCAAAAACTTTTTAAAATTTATTTTTGTGTGTTTAATTTTTTATTTTCTTTTACATTTGTTTACATTTATTTGCGTATTTTATCTTATTTTAAAAAAAGATTTTAAATTTATCATGTGCATTCGATAACTCATTGCGAGAATATCATAACAAAACTGAATTTTTAATTCTAACGAAGAACATTTTATGTCTGAAATGTTTTATTAATATTATATCTCTTATTGTCGTATAAATAATAATAATACATATATCGCAAATTATGCTCAAAATTTATTGATATGCCATGTATGCAAAATATTATTTTAATGAATTCTTTGGAATTAATACAGATATATCGTATTTTCCTATCCGTTCTCAAATGTATCTCTCATTTCTTTGTCGGCCAGTTTTTTCAGCCGTTCTTATCGAATGTTATAGGAAATTACAATTTAATCTATCGATTTATCGAATCGATTAGAGCGCCTCGGTACGATATAAAATTATAGAATAAGCCAGATACATCGTAAGAGATAATTGAGAAATAATGGAACGTGTGCTTGCTATCTTTTGGATCAAAATCTCTTATTTATTAACATTAAGTTTTAAGAAGATTAATTCGACTGCCATCCTGATTAATGCCGTTCTACATTTGAATCTCTTTCAATAATTCTTAGAGATATACATTTGCGTCATTACTATTTCAATGAGAAATTAGATGCTATTAATAAATATTTACGCAAAGTTGAAATAAATAATTTTTAAATTAAATAACAATGTAGAAATAATATTAAACCTTACGGTTTTCTTAAAGAATCTTGATATTTTATCATTCAGGCTATTTTAAATACTGTCATCGAAATACACAAAAAGCCTAAAGTTAATCTTTTTCATATTTTCTGCTTAATTGCGGCGCATATTCTATATTTTATTATCTAACGTAGAATTATAAAAAGTAAAAGAGTCATATGACAGAGATATATGTCTGCGCTACGCGTCGAGAATTACATTGCGGTTGACAGAGTTGTCAGTCCTGTAAATTAAATAATTTACGCCACCATCGAGATCTATTCGGCATCGTGATTGCGCGGTATACCAAATGAATTTGGCAAGCAATTCGGACGGTATATCATCTACAGAAGTATGACATACGTCCTGTGATTTATAAATAAATATTCAGCGCTCTTTCCAACGTCCTTGCCTTGCCAGACAATCACTTCAATCGTGATTAACGTTTGTTGTGGTAAATTTCTGCGCTGGTTTTCGGAAAACCTCTTGTCTCGAGATAATTTATAGAGAACAAAGGCAATACACAGTAGCTCTTTTCAAACATTTAAAGTGATCAAACGAAGCGGAATACTCGAATAAAATACTTTGACAAAATAATATGTACCAACAAAATTTATTTACAAATACGACATATTGTAATTAGCCTGATTAATATTAGAATTTTAATATGTTGCTGATGTATTCCAAGTGACATAGAGAAACTTCAGTTTATGATTGAATCAAAAAGTATTGAAAGCAACAACAAGAAGAAAATGCGGTAGATTAAAATGTTTTTTTTATTAAGGTTATTAAGAGAAGAGAGCACGTTTGTTTAAATACAGTTTACGTATACAAAATCTAGATCCCATAAAAAACCTTAAAAAGGTAAAAAAGATACGCCAAGTACATAAACGCGTGCTTTCCAAAATAAATTTGACATAGTTAAAATAATTTTTCATAATTATCACTCTTTGTTATTCTTGTTTTATGATATTTGCTATCTGTATATCATCAAATACTAAGGGAGCCATACAAAATTTGCATTTTCTCATTATATTAGCATCTTTCTCTTTCTCTCTCTTTTATATATACAACACACACACACACACACACACACACACACACACACACACACACACACACACACACACACACACACACACACACACACACACACACACACACACACACACACACACACACACACACACGCATGTATATACATATATATAAGATAATAATAAAAGAATATATATATAAAAGATCATCCATGAATATTTATAGTCTCCTTGAATCCTTGTTTTTAATTTTATGGAGATTGAAAGTACTAAGAGTCAGAGTTTTCGCAATATTTATGAGAAATCAGGTGTCAATGATGGTGTACATATAAACGTATACATTATCTCTGTATAATTATATTTATAAGGTTTAAATAAGTAACTTTTACAAACTTTATTTGCGCGATTATTTTTTAATGTAGAATCGATTTTTCTTTAGCGAAAGTTTGATTAGATTCTACTTTTTCCCCGTAACTTTTTTGTTTCCAAAGCTAAACGTGTTAGTGGTGTAACTAAGTTTCAATTAAAATTTTATTAAAATGACGTTTACTTCATTAAATTAAATAAATATCAATCAATTTTCGCGGAGATTGCTTATTTTCAATTGCTTGTCGTTTAAGGTTTATTGTTTTTTCGATATTCTTGTGTTAACTGTGATTGGGCAAATAATTCGTAATTAAAATTGAGAAGATTACTATTATTTTAATTACGACAGAAGACTGATGGAAAATGAGAGAAAGAGAAGATTGAAGCTACCCATCTTCTTTTCATATTCATCGATCCATGTCGGCGCATTCGTCGTTCCAACTAATATTATTAGTTTCGTGCTACTCGTTTTCATGGTTACGCTCTTACCAGATATATCTTTATCCACATTTTCGTGCCAGCGACACGTCCGAAGTGCTGGTGAGTGTAGGTAGCTAATTAATCATCAACGCATTCAATGATCTGTCGCGAGAGCTCACATTTGCAGGATTTAGAATTAATGTTAAACGTTTGTGTATCTAAAAAAATTTTCTTTATCAATAAATGTACTTACTTTTCTACTGTTTACTATGTTTAAGTAAATATTAGTAAGTATAGAATAATTTCTCTGCAAAATATTTCTTTAAATTAAGGAAAAATGGGATATTAAAATTAATACATCTTTACTTAATAAAAAAATTCTTTTAGTGTAAATATCTAAATTGTATTTGAAACAATTTCTTCTTTTCTTGTAAATAATTTATTTTCTGTAATTTTTTGTGTATATGTTAGATTTATTATTTTATTATTTTTACTTACAACGAGAGAGATAATTAACAAATGTCACGTACAAAGTAAAAATATTATTCAATTAAATGTATAATTAAAGATTTTGTTTTAATGCCACGCAAAAAATATTTAATTAAATAAGTGAATGTAATTTATAAGAATGATTACTTTTTGTACATTTGTTTTTGGTACTACGTAAATCATCACAAATTGCGGATACATTCTACGAAGGCGAAAAAAATACAAATTTAATTTAAGGCAGAGAAAGACGGAAGTGCGCATGGGTGCCAAGAATAACGGCTTCAAAACCTTTAACGTAGTACATAACTTATGCAAATGCTTTCTCCGCGGCGAAGGACAACGAAAAGTGGAAAGAAGAAGTCGAGACCTCGACTGCCGTTCGGGAAGCGCTCGCAATTCATCCGTATCTAGATATACACTGCGATGGGAGAGACGGAGGACGGTCAAAGAGCACCTAGAGTTCGCTTAAACGTAGTTTGTAATTTGCACACAGTGTGCACGTTACTCTCGTGTTTGCAAGACTGCGCTCGTTGCCTCGAAATTGCCATGATCTTTTTGCGCTAAACGCGGCGTGAAAATGAGTCTCGAGCATTGAGAATTTCAGCTTGTTAGAAAAGGAGCATTCTGGCATTCTGCATAAGGGGTTTAAATGAAGGCGGCACACAGTGGTTGAATTTCAGTTTGAAAATGATTAACACAGATTTACGCAATTCGCAATTTTAATCAGGAAAAATATCTCTATCTGCCCTATTTTTTAGAATAAAACTCATCTGCAACAAATGTTAAATTCTGCCTACAATACATGACATTATGTACAATGACTTTGTGGCACACATTGATTCACGATTTCTTTAAATAATATAATTCAAATAATTTGATTTTGTTTAGTGTTTATGTAATATTTTAACAATTTGTAAAGTTTTCTAATTATTAAAAATTTTGATCCCAATTTCACATTTTGAACATTTTTCAACAAAATAATAATATATTAAGGAAAAATGTTTTTATTGATTTAAATTTGTGACACAAATTAAAGTTTAAAAGTCTGAAATGCTTTTAAATTTAAAAATTAAATTTTAATAACCCTTATAAAAATGTAATATTGGACAGTATAAAAATTGGCGAGTAACTGTTACTTATTTTGAGTATTTAAAGTATTAACAACAATTAATTACTGGCCAATTTAATACTGCTCAGTGCTCAGTATTACATTTTTGTAATGGTATGTCTTTTAGAATTGTGGTCAGCTTTTTAAAATGTCGATCACCGACTTTATCTAAATAACAGATGCCAAATACGACTTTTTTGGGACGCGTTATACTAGTATCTCTCGTATTTTCATGTTCCAGGTTTCGAGCAAACCGAGGCATTGTCCTCACAAAATAACGGAAGCAGCTTGGACTGTCTCAGCATGATCGTGCAAAGCATCAACGGGCCGTTGCAGCCGTCGTCCGAAAGTCATTATTCGTCGCATCACTGAAGTTGTACGGTACCGAGACATAATCCCTTTGGATCGGTCTCTTTCCTTAGCTATTACGACGGCGATTGTATACTATTCGATATTTCAAGTGAATCCGCAGAATAATCCTACCGTAGGATGTTTCAAAAATCGCTAAAAGCATTATTTCCGTGATTCGCGAATAAAGTAAGTTAAGCTGAATTGATACCTGTATTGTTATTGATTCGTCAATAACAAATTATTGCTCATCATATAATTAAAAAAAAGAGAAAGAGAGAGAGAGAGAGAGAAAAGGTTATGTGTGTTTTTAGATTTAAAAAATTCTCAGTGAAGAAGTGCGCGATTTTTGTAACACCGTATAAATTCTAATCGGCATACCGAACGGACTGGCGCTCGATTTTATCGAAAGGAGAATTACAAGCATTGCGAGCGATTAATAATCCAGGACGTTCTGTGAAAGCACACAAACAGTATAGATTTCCGATTGTTACCGACAAATCTATGTGGAATATCGGAAGCGCTGTGGAATAGTCAAATATTTTATCTGTGTATACCAAAGGGAAATATCATAAAAGATAATCTCAGCCTCTCTGCGCGTAACTTAAAACATTTTAGTCAAATGTAGCAGAGACGAGAGTTCATAGCAGGGTAAAAATTACTCGTTGCAATTTTTTTACGATTATTTTAATTTTAAATATTTATGAAGTGAGCGATCTCCTATATATTAATGCTTTTAATATAATTTTCTAAAGGCTTCGTTTCCAACTTCTAGCGATATTCATTTATAACAAATGTAAAGTGCAAAACGACGGGAGTGCCAAAAATATTTGTATTTCCTATTTCTTTTATTTTCTCCGTGACAGGCAAATAAAATTTCGTGTATTTATTGCCAGAAATAGCGGACATTTTTCTTTTCGCTTTCTTGTAATTGTGACGTATTGTTGATACGGAGTCTTTTTTTGAATTACATATTCAAGAATATATCCTGCATCGTTTTGCATTTTGAGTCGAAAGTTACAAATTACGAGTTCAGTTCCTAATGTGACGGGGAAAGCCCTTCTGCCTTACGAAAGTTTCACACGAAACGCTTGTCTCCCAATATGCTCAACAACAATTTCCTCGGAACAAATCGCCGAATTTTTCATGTGCCTGCGAGCGAGCGTATCGATTACGTAGTAGTACGTGAGAGTTTCGTCGATACCTTGACGGTGTAAATATGTGAAATTATGAAGCAATAAAGAGAGAAATAATATAGAAGGACACGATTTCTTTCCTGCTTCGTTCCCTACGCGTTAGCGCTCGTACCAGAGATTTCAAGGCGCGCTCCTTCGTATTCTCTTTAACGAGCTTTCGTCAGCGGCCGGGAGTCATTTATCAGACAGTGGATAATTAATCAGCCGGCTGGCCATCACACTTGCGCTATTAAGGATCACATATTTTAACTCCACGTCTCAGTCGTTACATGACCGTCATATTGTGATTAATGAATTGTCAGGCATTTGTAAACGTTTAGCACGTGTCCTCGAATATTCAAACGGCCAGCTCTCTGTATGTTTGCACTCGAATTAAATTCTGACGATTCTCCATGATTAATTTTAAGGAGAAAACAATATACACGCGCGTACATATCGTTGAAATAAGTATATAAGTATACAAAATACGTCGGAAGCGAGACAAACAGCTTGTTGGAACAACGACTACGACTACACTTTTATGATACGACGGTGTACTTTGAAATCCACCGAGGAAAACGAAATAAAATGTCAGCTGTCGTGCCATCGCTTCCACTCAAAGTGTCATTTCCTCTACGTTCTTACCTAAACGGAAATCTCGAGAGCCTCGAGTGTCGTAGAAAAAACTTACTCTCTTTCTAGCGCGCCGCGAAAAGCTGCATCGGTAGATATATTTATTTAGTTGAGCAGTTGTAAATTCTCGGTCTGTATAATTTTCTATGAATTTCTAGTTCGACAAAAATAGACCTCCAGTCCTTTGTATACTGAAAAAAAAAAATTAGATTTAAATAAATATTGTTCAAAATGGTACCAAGCAGAAATTTTATTTAAAAATATAGAAAATGTATAGAAAACATTATCTTATCTGAAATGAATATTATTTATTGTTTATAAAACTTCTGCTTGGTACCATTTCAAAAATTATTTAAATCTAGTATGCTTTTTTTCAGGGTAAATCGCAATAAATTAACAACGGCTATATTTATTTAATAAATCTAATTCTGTTAAACGCAACATTGTTGCATAACAAAGGAACATTACGATAATTTAGACTTCTCACTGTATCGTCGAAATAAAAATGACCACTAATTTATTAGTCATTTAATCTACATGACAACCATTATACAAATGTAATATTCTGGACAGTATTAAATTGGCCAGTAATTAATACTTACTTTTAAGTATTAAAAGCACTGCTGTTAGTACCTTTCCATTACATTTTTACAAAAGTTTTAACTAGCCAATAATTCACAGTAAAAAAAATTCAATTAATTGAACAAATTGCGAGCGTCTACGTTTTAAATTGCGTCGAAAAGTAAATAATCTTCCGCTTTTAGCCGTTTGTGTTACTTTCGTCCGTGCGACCCTTAAAGCGACGCGTCCTTTGACAATCCTGGTTACCAAGGACTGTCGTGTCACATCGAGGACAGCTGAAATTGCCGGCGATTTATGAGATACGGATTGGAGATACGGCGCTCGCTTACTGTGACAGGAAATCGGAGTGGAGGGTTTGCGGAGAGAGAGAGAGAGAGAGAAAGAGAGAGATATCGGACATATCCTCTGGCTACAGTAAATCCGAAAGCTCATCAGTGCCGGGCTACATCGTACCGGGCTTTGCCGGAGTATCGGCACGTTTTCAAAACAGAGCACGTCCCACGCGGCACGTCGAATGCATCTGCGCCCAATTCGTCACGCCGCGCTATTAACGGCAAATTTAGAATCGGAGATTCTTATGGAGATTCTCTCTTTCTCTCTCTCTCTTTTTCCCAGCTTTTCCCCATATCTCGCGTAAAGCGTTCTCATATAGCGCCGATGTTTAGGCACCGATAGATCATCAGTCGACGCGACACTGGGGTCGTTCGGCGCTTCTGAAGGATCCTATACAATGCCGTGTCTTCCTTAAAAGTGTGAAGCACGTAGTTTACAGTACGAGGCCACACGCCTTCATTATTCCGAGCTTTCGCAGCCACGCTGAAAGACGCGCGTACAAAAGAAGCGCAGAGATTACAATGCAAATGAAAGGGCATTTTTAACGCTGCACAGCTTTTGTACTTTTTTCTCACAGAAACTGGCGAAACCACTTTAAATCCCTCTCCCTCACCTCAGCTATGCTTTACAACTAGCTAATGCACATATCAATTAGTCTTCTCGATAAAGATCAACGTATTAAAGATACAATTGTAATTTTGTGTTCCTAATAAGTATTGATGAAAGGAAGAATTCTTCCAGATGGTTTTTTACAGTACTCATAAACTACCTGAAAAATGATTGAAAAAGATCGTTATTCTCTAAGATGTTTGCTAAAAGAGCTCTTTATGATGTCTACTTATAGATTTTAGGTCAGATTTGAAATTCTTTTAGATATCATTTACATGACATTTTTCTTTCTCTAAAATCGACGAATTAGAGAACTTTTTAATCATATTATCTTCAAGACTGTATTATCTGACTTTCAAATATAAGTTTCTTGAAGAGTTCTTTTTTTTTATAACATTGTTTATTGGATTCTTAAGTCGAGATAGATATTTACAACTGTGAAGGAGCAAACAAAAAAGAGGAAATAAATATTAAAAATAGCAACGTGAATGGGATACTTAGAAATTAAATTTAAACAAAATGTAGGTAATTTTTCTGTAAACGCATTACAGATACATGATTGAGCAATTTGTTGTTTACGTATTTTAAATGTTTTTTATATATTATAAATAGATTAGACGGGATCACGGACCTTCATCTGCATATGCGGCATTTGATCATTCGCGTAACCTAAATCTCCAACAAATTTGGGACTATCTTACTTCGTATTGGTAATTTGTCATACGGTATCGCTAGGCTCGGTCAGGTTGCTCGTGGACCGTTTGTTCGCACGGTTGTTTCTTTAATGCGTATATATCTTCCGGCGCGGATCCGCGTCGAATTTCAAAGAGCTTGTTCTCCCCGGCCTTCTGTCTTCCCTGTCTGGCCAAGTAATCACGCGCGGAAGCTTTGCCGTGCGTTTAATACGCCGGAAAGCGTTTTCCAGATGCTCACCCTCGCAAAGCATTGAGACACGACCGATGGTTTGTTTCGCGCGAGCGACTTGTCTCCCATCCGCAGTGTACATCCGCTTCTGTAATGGACAATAGCGAACGTTGCAATTACTTATTTAATCCATTGAATAGGACCGCTGCCGGAATATCTGGCTTAAGGGAATTCTGCCGTGCATGTACAATCTGGGTTCTTCCCTGGGGGATTTATATCTGTTGCATCTCTACCGGCAGACGTGAATCTCTTGGAGCAATTCTAAACTGGTAGTGAATTAAAAGGCTCCTTGTTACTGAATTTTTAAAATCTACAAGTTTTAGAACAAATGTGTACTATGTATCTAATTATATTTTCAATTTGTACCAATAATAATGGGTAATTATAGTAAAGAAACAAAATTTAGCATGAAAAAATTTTCAAAATCAGTTCTTGCCTTTTTGATTAATGGAAGCAGTTGTAACATTATTTCAAAATAGATATAAACTAAATTAACAATTTTGTTAAATTAGACTACGAAAGTGAAAAAGATCTTCAATGGATTACTACTTAATAAATCAAATGATAGCCAATAAAATTAAGAGTCTAGGTTTTATAGCTCAAAGCCATTTAAATATTATTTTAATAATGTTTTCATGTTTTATTTGACTTTTGATATTGGCCAAATAGGGCCTGCAGTATTCTAATACCGCACGAAACATGTAGATAGTTGAGCCAACGTATATTGCAATACAATGACACGTGAAGCTCTCAACATCTGTTGACCCCCTGCAGCGTGTGACCCTTTAGACTCCTTAGAAACTTCGATATCTCGAGGGTCCCTCCCTCGAGGGTAACAAGTGCGCACTCCACCACCACCCACCGTGAAGATAAACCGATGTATCGAAAGCCTCGATGCAAGAAGAATAAGAGGACATCAGTTTACGGAAGTTTGTTGAGCAATGCAATATGCAAATGTAATAGACTTACGTAATAAGAAGTTCAAGTTTTTTTCTCTTTGATAAAGTAAAAGGCATAAATATACTGCATTATTATAATTTCTTCATTTATCTTAACGCATAAATAAATTCAGAAATTCATATATACTTTGTGTGTAACTTAGAATCTTTCAAAGGTCAAACTTGAAATAAAGAAATCTGAAATAAATTTTTTACATTGTGTTGTTTTATTGAAACGTAGACATCGTTTTTTTCTCGATTGTTTAAGAAATGCACATTTCTCATTGAAATAGCTGTAAAGTGTTGTATTCTAAAAATGTCTTATCCTTAACAAATCTGAAAACTTTCTTTCTTGTTTAAAGAATAATGCTCATGTACTAAGGTTTCTTGAATAAAAATGAAATAATAAATAAAAAAATATTTTTTAACTAGCAAATAGTTTTCAAGAACAAAAGACATTTTACATATTTGCTTTAGATATTTTAAAAGTCAGTAAATATTTAAAATGTAAAACTGTATTGTGATTTCGCGTCGATTGCATCATACGATTTTGCATTGGCGTAGACAAAATAAATCTTGTAAACATTTTTGAGATTTATAAAATGATATTTTTAGATCCAAGCGAATAGCCGTAATTAGGGGAAAGCAACAAAACGTATACGGGAGTTACCCAACATTAGCCAAAAATATCCATGTCGCGGGTGTAAGAATAGTTTGGGACGACATAAATATTTTCGGAGTTACTGACCCGTCAAAACTTTCCAGAACTTTGTCGAGAGGCTGAAACCATGTAAGTATCGGCATCTCACGCAATTTTTCGAAAACAGATACTCCAGTTTTGATCTTACATTACATATATGTATGTACGTGATACTTCAACCAAAGTAATGTATTCCTTGCAGATTCGATAATGTATAATCTTCTTTTTTTTTTTAAGTGCTTACATTTTATATATAACTCATTATTCGACATTTATTAGAATGTGTAATTACGTGTATTAGAAGTTTATTACTTTAAAATATTGTATATTATATATATTTAATATTAGAAATATTAATATTAGCTTTATTATTAAATATATTTATAGAATTAATGTTATCGTTTATGAATTTTATTTTATACATTCTTCGAATTAGATAGCAACGATGAGCGTCAATCCACCAAAGCGATTATCATGCAGCGATCGGAATAGCTCTATTGAAAGTTTAATTGTCACCAGGGACCAATACGACATTTATTGACCAGTATTTATAGTAAAATCTTATATTTACTTAAGATATCATCAACAAATTACAGAACGGTATTAACATTTAAAGTATTATTTAAGACGGCTTGAAATAAGAATCGATTATACATATCAAACATAGTGTTAACATAAATTAGATATGTATAAATTTATAATATATATGTATACATCGCATACGTGAGTACACATCTTGGCGAAAATATATTTAAGAACTTGTGAAGAGAGATACGATAATTATTAAAACTTATTTGTAATTATATTACATATATATATATATATATATATATATATATACACATATAAGTAATCACACAGCAACAGATAAATGAATCAATTAAAAATTAGAATACATATTTCAGAATAATAATAACAAATAAAAATATGTAATGCTTTATTTTGCATGGTTTTATTTCAAGCATAACTATTTTACGGTTAAACTTTTATTACCCTATTAGAATTATGTGAACTATTTCTTTTGAGCTATTCTTGTATGTATATATGTATATTTGAATCATTCTTATATTTTGAGCAAAGTTTTTTTTTCAATGTTTCAAATTTTAATACTTTTAAACTATTTAATACAAGATGTGACAAATAATAAAATTTTATTATTTAGTTAATTATAAATAAGTTATAATTAATTTTTGAAGACTAGTTTTAAAGATTAGTTTTAAAAATATTAAAAGATAAATAAAATAATTTGTAAAAAATTAATTTATGATAATTTTTCAATGTTTTCTCTAAATATTAACATTAATTAAGAGGCCTTGAAATATTTAAGAATTGAGTGATAGTTGTCACGATTCAAAAGCAATGTATATCTGTGAATATTCCACATTTAGATTTATAGATTTCTGAGGAAGTTTAGTTTCCTAGATCTTCTATATATTTATATTTTTGTTTTCTAATATTTATTGTTAACTAAGTATGCAAAACAATTTTCTAGAAATTGTTTTTCTTAACTTCTATAAATTAATTTATCTTTAATCTTATATTAGAATGTAATTGTGAATGCGTAACCACAATTTGTTATTGTTTAATGTAATTTATTTTTAATGTATAATAAATTTCAATGGATAAATATTAACTATAAATATAATATCTTATTTATATGTGTACATAAAATCACGAAAATTATAATATAATACATATCATAATTCTATAAATCAAGAGAATCTACTTGTAACAAAATTTATAAATTAACACTTTTCAATATAGAAAATAAAATTATATAAATTTAAATATATTGAAATTAATATTAAACCTGTCCAGAATTTCTTGAATATTTAAGGTTTGAATATTTGAGATTCTCCGTTACGACCATCACAACGAGCAAACGGAAGATTTCACGCTTATTTAAACGTTGTATGTATACATTCTTCTTGTACTTTTTCTATATAGATCATATCGCGCGACGAGCGAAGTTTACGAAGGAATTTTCCAGAACAATTGCTAAGAATGGGGGATATACGAATGGGGGTAGGTCGTGTCGTGAGAGACGTGCGACGGATCGACGCTCACTCTTCAATGTACTGTTTGCTAGTGCGGACGTTGATATCTGAATTAATACCTACAGCAGCAAGACTGCAGAACTTTTGCGAAAGTTAAATTCTTCAATCAGATGTCGCGTACAAGTGGAAATTTGTGATTATATTAAATTAATTACTCGCATTTAAATATAGAATATGTAATTTTTTCGGAAGCAGATTAAGAATAAAAAACGATTGGTTTAATAATTAGACATTGAAGACATTAAATAAGATATAGAAATGGAAGAAACGGTGGCACTGATTAAGTCATGCATAATTTCAAAGAAAGGCGGCGTAGCGATGGAAGATTTAAACGGTGAGTTCTTAATGTTTTTCGTATTTAACTAATATTTTATAAGATTTAAAATAAAATATTATAAAAATATTGTGAAAAAAAAAGAGAATTTTCATTATTAAAAGGTATCAAAATATTAAATAAACAATTTTTTATATATTTTATTGCTTTCTTTAGATATTAAAAATTGAGATATTTTACTATTTTAAAATAATAAACCAGCATTAAGTATTCTTATATGTTTAAATAAGATTTGTAAATGTTTCACGAATAAATTAGTTTAAAAATTAATTTTCTCTTAAGAATAATTTAATATAAAGTTTAAAATAAAAATTATATACACATTAAAATAAAATGTTGCAAAATTTATACTGTAATAAAATAACATTTTTATTATACACATTTTTTAAAATAAAATATTTAAATTTAGAACTTTATATGTGTTATTTAATATTACGAATTTAAGATAGAAAGCTGCTTTTACAGATGAATTTGAAATTCTCGTCGGAGAATCTATTCCTTATCGTAGATTGGGATTTGCGAGTCTGCGTGCGCTTTTGCGAACTATAGATGGTTTGGAGATAACTTGGAATAATTTTGGCGAACAAGTGCTTAAAATAAATGATTCTAAAATCTCTCATATCAATAGACTTATTCGCAAGCAAAAATTGGATTATTCCAAGACAAGAGTATGTTTATGGAATTTGTATTTTATATATGTGCATAAAGTCTACGTAATAATTAGATTAAAAATGATAATACTTTATTTCAGGACAAGTATTATAAACAATTTATACGAAATGATGGCAATATTAAAAATAATATTGATGAACGTAGAGAAAGAAACAGATTAATTTCGAATAACAATCGTGCCAATAGACGAAATCTTGATTTTGCTTGTCGTCGTAATCCAAATTTATACAAAACCAGTAATGTATCCACAGCTTCTTAAAAATCTGTAGAAAGAGATAATATTTAATAAAATTTTATAAAATTTAATTTATATTTAGTTTTTGTTTTTGGAAATATTTTTTAATTGTACAATTTCAAGATTTTATTCAATATGTTCTTATTTTTATAATAATTTTTTTGTTTTATATTTCTGTTTAACTTTGTATCTTACAATTAAAATTTTATGTTTAATTTTATTTAATATAAAAGATATTTAGAGAATAACATGAGTGAACAATGTAGAAAAAGATATTTTTTTTAATAAATATATTAATTTATCTTAGACGGCGTTAACAAAAATAAAAACTTTTTGTACGGAGAAGAAGAAAATCACTATCCAGTAGTAATAGAAACTAATGAAGTGAAAAAACATGTGAGTAAAATTTAAGTTGTTGGTGCGTCAAGTAAAACTTTTTAAAAATATTATAAAGTAATGCTGCTTTATGTTAAAATATTACATTATGTTAAAATACAGAGCAACGTATATGAACCTGTTGCAAACGGTCGACAATTAATTGGCGACGATTTTTTTTTACAACTTGCAATACGAAATCTTCATCTACCTATCTGGAGATGTAAGAAAGGTATAAGAAAAATTTTATTCGTAATAATTTGATCAAACTTTTCTATTTTGGCATAAAAATTCACGCATTAATTCTGTTTATAATTTTTATTTTTTTTCTATTCCTTATAATAAATAAAAAATGTTTATGTCTTTATAAATTTATCATTTTATATCAAAATAGTTAATACACAATAGAAAAATGCAATAATTTTGAAAATAGAAAATAAATGTTTCAAGTAAAGTTAAAAATGTTTCTTTCTTTTTTATTATTAATTTATTATTGTATTTTACAGATAGTTTAGCATTGCATTGTGGATTATGTGTCTCCGGACAGACTATTAGCGATTGTACTCGTGCTTTGAAGAATATTACTACCATTTCGAATCGTGTTGTGATTTTGCTTGGCTCAGTTGATGTTTACAACGTAAGTTATGTTTGATTTTGACCCATCTTCAACGTATACAATTTACATATTATTAAATTATCAAGAAATAAATTGTATATATATATTAAAACTCTGACTTGTGTTTATTCAAATCTTAGTTAAAGAGTTTAATAAACTTACAAAAATTATAAAATATAGAAAATTATTGTTTAAACTTATTACTTACTTGCAATTATGAGATACAATGTAATTTATATACTATGCACCAGATTTTCCATTAAATATTTGTTTCTCTTCATAGAACGCTACTTGCGACGAGATGATACGTGATATGACGGAACTCTTGCAAGTTCTCCGGTCCAAATTTCATCTTTCAAACACGGCCATTACTATCTGCACTCTTCCACCTTTGGCCAATCTCGGCATTCACGCTTATAAGACACAAAACTTGGCGCTTCTTTCCTTCAATAATTGGATAAGATCTTTGGCAGATGATCCGGCCAAACGAGATTCCTCTTTTGTCAACTATTCCGTGATAGATTTGTACCAACAGTACTGTGGTGAAAATTTCATCACAAACTATGACTTATTTCAAATGTAAGTACATCAATTGAAACAGACTTGCTTTTTTTCATGTTGTCTTTTCTTTAACATAACACCTTAAATTTATAACACTTTTGTTAGTTTAATTTTTCTGTTAAAAATTAATTATTTTATTAAAATTATCAAAATGTCAAAAGTTTTTAAATTGTAGATATGTAAAAACAAATTGGTTTCTTAAAATTTATGTTTTTCATAAAAAAAAAGACAAATCTTTAAGTTCTATTCTATTTGAGTAAATATCACGTTCAAGAATTTTAAATTTAAAATACAGTTAACGAAGAAAGTTGTTTAATGTTAAATAAAAGATTTTATTAAAAGATAATTTTCAAAGAACGTTTACTTGTGTTTTTCAGTCAAGCGCGTAGAGTGTCCGGCACTAAACATTCCTATGTGCTGTGGAATCTCCAAGGACGGCAACATGCTATGAGTCTCATCTATGAAGACGAAAACATCATAAATCCACCCGGAAGTCCCAGTTCATTGTCGGTACAATAAGTTCCATTAAGATTTTCTTTTTTATGCATATAACGCCGTATAGAAAAAGAAGCAGAACGGTACACTTGGATAGCCTTATTTGCTGAAATCGGCGAAGAACGCTTTTTCTAGGATTTTTTCAAGTGTATCTTCCCGCTTCTCTCGTAGCCTAAGTATCGCAAACAAGTCGAGACCATACTTATGTTCACGCTTATCCCATACTCAATTTCGCTTGTCCGCCTTTCAAGGACATGTCCGTTAATTTATTGACTTTAAATTTGTACAAAGTATTAAAATCAATGTATTCTATACGAAACTTAAAATTTTTTAAACTCAAGTTTAAATAGCAATTA
>NC_050469.1:1733041-1755541 GCF_013373865.1 Monomorium pharaonis | reverse complement strand
TATTAAAAATATTTTTTCTTCTCTACAGTTTGAACTAAAAATTGGACAAAATTCAATAAACATCATGCATGCTCGCGATATAGTGATACTAACACGTGGAAGGTCTAGCTGTAATTATAAAAATGTATTTTTGTGCTAAAGTCAATCTTATATCATAGACATTAATAGATAAGTGATTAAGAAAGCCAACAATGCGATTTTGCGGTTTACGTCTTGCAGCAATACAATAAATAAAGCGAATGAACGAAACATTCGTGATTCTCTTAACAATTTTATGCAGTTCTTTTTTTTGGAAAACAACGAGAGACGAGAACAATGCGTAGCGACTTAAACTGCTGAATCGCAATGTTATACGGTGGAATGACGTCAAATTACGAATCATATCGCTTGACCTATAGCTGCAGCGTTAAGTCTTGTAACAATTATTATAATACATTATTCCGTGAAAAACGGGGAGATGGATTTCGATTTCACGTATTATAGTGTATCATATCGTCTATTGAAATTGTATCATATCGATAAAATAAAGGCTGTTATACAAGTTCATTTAATTGTGCATTGTACATCGACGATAATTAAAATTTCTTGAACTTGACATTCTCGCAGTTTGAGACAAAATAACACATTATTTTTTAAATTATTGTGTATTACGCTCTTAGAGAAACTTAATCGATAAAACAGACAATTAAAAAATAGTTATTTTTAAGAGAATAATAAATAAACATTATCACTTATGCAGTAAAACATATAAAATTATCAATAAACAAGTACAAACAACTTAATGCAACTACACTTTTAATTAAAGTTATATTTTTTAATTAAATCTGTCTAAAAATTAGATTTAAAAAAATAATTTGCAATTTATTATTTTAAAATTTTATTATTTTCTTTAAAAATCATTTTTTGGAGATTGTTTAACTATTGATATAGCGACTAATTTTTTTATTTATTTCAAACAATTTTGCAATGTTTATGAAAGCGGTTATTAATAAGATCTAAAAGAAAAAGAACAGTAATGTTTAATGTTGAAGAAGCAGACTATACATATACTCTTGTAATCGCGTTTTATTTTATATACATGAGCATTACGCCTTTCAAAAGCAGATGTCTATTTAGTGTACACGGGGTGGAGGGTCGAAGATATAATAATCTCGCGTCGTGGAAAGGGCGTGAAAAGTACAGTCAAGCAGGCTTATGCTAGCCGTGGGGAGCATTGACGGCTCCCTTTGCGTAACGCTACGCACCGTCGTCAACGGCTCATTGTTGCAATGTCCATTGAAATCTCTATAGCAACAATGGCGCGCGACAAGACGATCGTATTGTGCATCCCGAGCATCCCGAACTTTTCGCCGGACGTTTGCCTGCGGGTGCCTGCCTTCGGGGACCGGAAAAATCGCCGCTTCTGTCATCGAGGATTACTTCTTGTAGCGCGGATTATAGCCATACGCGCGATTATTCCGCCAATTTACTGTCTTATCAAATGAGCCCACGAGAGACGCTCGAGAAAACGGCAAATTCCACGTAATGTTAATACACATAATATATTCGTAATATTGCAATATGTTGACACAATATATCGCGTTACGTGTTTTTGGTAAAATATAGAAATTTATAGAAATATTACTGACGTATTACAAATAATATCAAATTATTATATAATATAGTTAGGTTGTTGCAATATAACACAACTGTAATATATATTTGTATAAAATAATTCGGTTCTTCAGTATTACATAAATATTACGGTCATTATTATATTATTGCAATTTGTTTTAAAGGACATCTTAATATTACTGTGATTTTTGTAATGTTGTTATTATATTACGGGTTAGTAATATAATAATACATTTACGTATTGATCGTCAATCGAGGAACAAAAAGAAGAAGAACCGAGAAAGAAGTTTATTTGATGCCGATATTCGCGGCTCAATCGCGTCCATAATTGGCCGACGCTTAAACATTTGCAATTACCGCGGTACAGTTTCGGCTTAATTGGCCGGAAATTTATTCTTCGCGCATCGTCATCGCGATATACGCGCTTGCGGCGATAACACAACGGCGGCGCGCGGTGACCGGGATAATTGAACGTAATTGGCCGCGTTTGATGACAGATGTACTCGCTGGATCCGATAGGGGTGGTTCGCGCGCGAAGGGCGGGGAACTGGCAGGGGCGGCAGGGAAGGGGGATGACGCGCGCGCGGCGGCACGAGGGGCACGGGGACGGCCTATAATTTATAAACTAGGGGGCTGTTTTGGGGTAATTGCAGATAACGACGGGGCGGTCCGGATAACAAGCCGACATGGGAGTCACTGGACACCGGTGCCGCTCCACCATCCGCATGTAACACCATAACCTTAACGTCGTTACGTACGGTAATCCTTGCTCTGTATGTGTAATATAGTTTGCAACCCTGTCCAAGCATAAGTTATGTTGCGCGTGATATCTCACCGCTGGGGGTTGAGTTAATAAACGACCGCGGTTGCAGCGAATCGCCCGCCGCCCGTCACCGCGCCGCGCGCCGCCTTTCGTCCTTCGAACTCGTTAGCTGTTAGCTCCGAGTGTCGAGCGCGACGTTCTTTTAGAGACCGAAGGATAGACGATTCGCCGTTTTTCCTGCCGCTCTAACTATCACCAATATATTCTCGATAAAATAATTTAATTAATTGTGCCTAACTGTAATCGTTAATTTTATGTTAAAGACGTCTAAATCTAATTTGAATAAATTTAATTCGACGATTTTAAGACGGTAACAATTTTACGTTCCAGGATTTCACAGATTTTTCTGCGGAGATGGAGTATTTTGATCAGAGATCACGATCGTGATTCTAAGGACGTTGAGAATGATTTTACAGTTTTTTCGTGGAGATAAGTTTTTTTTTTATCAGAGATCGCTTCACACGTTGTTAAGCACGAAGAGCAATATATACTCTGCTGATGCGAATCCGTAGAAAATCCATTTGGATGAATACTATACAATAATAACCTGAAGAGCTACCTGAAAAGTATCCTTTTGAAAAGTTGCGGTTGAAAGTGATGGTTCATGCTTATATTTTGACAGGATTTTTGTGGTTTTGTTCGCAGAGAACGGAATAAGCGTTATTCAGAAATATCTCTGCTTAAGCAAATATAATTATTTCTCCAGTTTAAACGTGTAGAAAACTTAATTGTTCCTGTTTTCTTAATTACTTATTATCTTAGTTCGGAGTAGTTTACAGATAGGTTTTTGAAACTGTCGATTACATCCCAGTGGATCGAATAAGCCAATTGATAGATCGCGAGGAATTTTTCAGAATGGAATAAAAATCAAACTTTTAAATAAACAGTAGTTATCAATTTTCTTACGTATAAAAACGATTCGCGTTGCTGTCGACGTCAACGCTGTCAACAGGAAATAAGCACATTCTTCACATCTTCACATCTCATTAAGGAAATATCAAACTGCATGAAAAATTAAAACCTAAAAGGAGTAATGCAATATAAATACAATAAAGAAAATTAATTTACTATTTTTTTTATGTTTTTTATATTTCTATATAAAAGCTAAATAGATAAATATTTGTTGTTTAAAAAAAAGTTTGAAAAATTCTGATCTACGGATATTAATGCGTCTGAATGTAGTGACGGATTAATACACATATTACCATAAAAATCGTCGAATCAACATAATTTATGCTCATTCAATATTTTTACAAATAAGCAAAGGAATTATTTCCTTATAGATATAATATCTCTTCAACAACGATATTCTTTGTATTTTGTATTTTATATTTTTCATAAATTGAATTTGTAGAATCTTACATACAGCCATTATCTTTCACGATAAGAGAATTAACTTTATAAAAACTTTTGTCTTTAAAATTGTCTTAATGCCTCCCGTTCTCTCTCCTTCTCTCCCTCCTTCCTTTTTTCTTATTATACAAACTTCTAAGTTTTGTTACAATTTCTTTTATTTATGCAACAGTTGAAGGATACAGCATTTTTTCGACTTTATTGCCAAACGACTTACCGTCGTTGGAAAAACGTCGATGCAGCATCTTGCATTCTCAGTCGCGCTATAATCAGCCTCACACGTGGACCCATTGAGGTGATCCTTCCTGGAGACGCTATAAATATACCTCCTAGATGTATGACGCGATGATTCCTCAGTTCCCACAGGGAATACGCGCGGACGGGCAGCTAACGTCTTGATAAGCCGATAAAAAGCAACGTGGCCTTGACGGGCACAGTCTGCACAGTCAGCTCGAAGAATCGTCGTAGGCAGCGTTTCGTCTTCGTCTTCGTGAAAACGTCATCTTCGTATACGCGTGTAGCGCGGAGGAATTAGCCAACTAATATCGGTATTCGCGGTATGCCACGCGCGAATTAGAAAAATTCGCCGAAGCAACATTCAGTCCAACAATCTGGAATCTCAGCGTCTTCTGCCTATATTGGCATTATTTTGCATAACCGAGGAGACGAGATCAATAGAAAAGATATGAAATTTTATTATATATAAGACATTTATGTTTCACCGCGGTCTTTGATTTTTTTTTTCAAAAATGAAAAAAAGAGCATTTTATATGTAAAATAAAACATTAAATTTCTTTTTATGCATCGCAGCAGAAATGATTGTGAGAGGACGTGGTAATTCTAATTGAATAAATCTCGATTGCGAGGCAGAAGCGATTTCATCGTTTGAAAACCACCCTCTAACAAAGAATATGACGACACAGACACGTAAACGGGGGATTTCCGTGGGGTTGGCGCGCGCACATCCACCATCTACCTATGTATGTATAGCTGCCTATTGGGGTGCTCCAGGGTGACAATGATGTAACGCGAAACCTGCAAAACTTTTCTCACCCCCCTTTTTCTGTCCGCCATAAACGTAAATTCGGAGCTTTATTCGCTCATATTAACATTGCATTTTTATTTCGCGTGTTTCAATTCAGCAAAGAGTATTAAATTTCAATGCTTGCAGTATAAAATATTACGTTCCTCCGATAAATTGTCTCGACAGATTTTAATGCGTATTTACAATGTAAATTTTGTGCTGAAGAAGACTCATTTCTCTCTTTGTCAAATTATATTTTAAATAAAGTTTACTGATAAATATAATATGATCCTGCACAATTACAATTATTACGTAAACACGAGTTTAAAGATATATGAATGTAATCTTTAAATTCGTGACAGAAGTGTACGCGAAATGAATTTACAATTCCGCGCTGCTAAAGAAGTCTTTTAATTATTGAGTAAGTGAATCGAAAAGTGTACGCGTGTTTACGAACCATTTGGTGGTCGAATAGCGTTGCGAACAGGGGTGTCCCGGTCGAGGAGGAACAGAAAGGTGTCGCCGGAGGTGACGAGAGTGGGACGAGGACACGGGCGACAGAAAGAAGGGCGTTCAGAATAACGTCCGAGGGTAGGGAGGGGCAGCGTTCCTCGTGTTCAGATGCTCTTTTCAAGAACCCTCCTCGACGCGCATTCAAGTGTCCGCTGCTTTGTAATGCCTCTTAGTACCGCTGTCGTTATTAAGGATCCGGAACATATTGTCGATACAACAGCGACGACACCGCATTATGGCGTCAAGCCCTTCATTGGGGTACACACGCACGGTGGGAGTGCGAAGACGCGTCGTAAGAGGTGGCGGGGTCGAACGTTTTCAGCGGAAGTTGGAGAAAACGGAGCAACGTGGTCGCAACTTTTTACAGAGAATCGTTGAAAAATGTTATTCTTATTCTTTGCGCACTTATTTTGTATATCAGACAGCCTAATTTTGTAGTAAGGCTATTTTCAACGTTAGGACCGCTGATAATGATAGCAAATAGTAAAAAATAAAAACGGAATTTGGAAATATTAATTTTTTCTGGTGGTACAGATAAAATCCAACTTTTGTATTTTTAAGTATAGATATTACTTATGCGTTTCGTGAAGCATTTCACAAAAATTGTTAAAATCCTATTCAGCAGGTGAAAGAAAACTACAGGAGAGATTTAGGTTCTTTTACAGAAAATTCGGGCTAAAGGTCTCGCGACTTCTCTAGTTTCTGATCGCGAGAGAGATCTCCGAGGGTCGATTTCATAGAAAAGTACTTCGTTCCACGTTTTGTCGGAGTTCGTGATACCTTTTCCTCTTTTTTTCATTTTTTATTATCGTCAAATTACGTAAAGTGATTGCGAGAACCTCCCTTGTCAGGCGCTGTAACGTTTCGCGGCGATTCGAGCGTCGCGATGTACCTGCAGATAAATCGTGCGAGTTAGCGTAAGACGAAACCGGCGCGCGAAACTATGTCCAGCCTTTTTTCCCACAAAACTCACCTGACACAGGTCCCACTGATAAGGGAACGTAGAAAGTGCAAAGTGGCACATTAAGAAGAGCCTCGTATGAGGAATTGTTCGCGACGTTTTCAAATCTAACGTGATAAAGGATTTGCAATTATAATAATATTCATCTGAAAGCAAAGTGTTATTAATTTTTGCTAATTTACGTTGCGCCTAATTTATAAAAATCTGTAACTATATATATATATGTACACACACACACACACACACACACACACACACACACACACACACACACACACACACACACACACACACACACACACACACACACACACACACACACACACACACACACACACACACACACACACACACACACACACACACACACGCGCGCGCGCGCGCGCGCGCGCGCATATACATATACATACATACATACAACATACATACATACATACATACAATTTTATATATATATATATATGTATACACATGTAAAATTCATATAATATATTAATTTTAAAATATATATAATATTTTAAATACACGGAGAAAATTTTTTAATGAAACTTACTATGTTAAAAAGTAAGTACGATGAAGGGAGAAATTAAGAAAATTTTTACTATATGTTTTTCATCAAATTATCATAATATTGACATTACTTAATTATAGTATATTTCTTTGAAGTATCTTCTTATGGTCCGTGGCTATTATCGTACACAGTAATATTTGATATCAAATTTTCTGTATAAATAAAAATACATTTAATAAACTTCTAGAAGGTCAAAAATTTATTATAGTAATTTTATTAATTTTATAAATAAATAAATCAATTTATTAAAATAAAATTTATGCTTCTCGTTACAAACATATTGATACATTATCTTTAAATCATTTTGCAATCGATCGGAATGTGTAATTTTGTCTCTCGTACACGTAGCTGTGTAGCGCGTGTTTAAAGATTTTTACCACGTGAAATACCACGGCGTGTGTATTAGCCGACGTAAGCGTCAAGCCTTAATAAGCAACACCGTTTCTGCCCCTAGCAGATCTATCAGAGATCGTCATAATTGGCGTAACATCTATATCCCTCCACCCTTTTCCATTCTCTTAAGGGTTACGCCATTATGCTTCTCCGCGCACATGTCGCGCTTCTTCCCTCGTATACCGATAATAATTAGCCGCGACTATAAATCTCGGCGCCACGGGGCAGTCCACGTCATTAAACATCGAGTTTCTCGTTGCTTGTCGTTGTCTTTTTCTCTCTCTTTTTTTTTTTTTTTACAAAACCAGAATGTGTCGTTATTTATTACAGAGAGAGAATACGCGGATGGTTCTCTCACCTTGGCACTTTGGTACCGAAACCTGGGGAAAAAAAATACCATGGAGAGTGTTCTTGATTGGCTTATCGATGTCGGCTGTTACAGAGGTAAACGTTTTTTTTACATTTCTTTTCTAACTGAAAGAAAAATAGTTTTGAAGCAATTGCGGTGTAACATTTTGGTTTTACATTTTACGAAATTAATCTTAACCCTCTAGCTGCGCGTTAATAAGCACGTTAACGCGCTCTGCATCGTTTGGTTTTAATTTACCTGTGTAACCAACAAGCAATTCCGAACGTTTTAATTCAACAAAGCATCACCAATTTTTATAAATATTGTGTAAATAATTTTTTTAAATATCTACGGACTTAAAATAAATTTTTTTCAGTCGACATGAGAGTTGCGTCGTATGCACACCATGCGAATGCAGTTGCATAGGCGCAATGTGCAATATGATCCTCCATGCGCGTCGTCCATCAGTTCAGCCTTGCTTGATTTTCTGATATATTCTTGTTTTATTTCCATTTAACATTGATGCTAATAAACAATAATTTCTCGTAAAAGTACTATATTTAAGTGAACATTCTCTTTCGTGATATTTCGATTAAAACTACTTAAAGTTAAATTAAATGGCGACAAGACTCTAGGAGAATGACAGTTATGGTGCCAATCACATACATTTCCCGCTTTATTTTCGCCACCCGTGCATTTCATGTAAATTCCTTCTTGTTTCGTATGTATTTCCCGCGTTCCTTTTTTTAATCTACAATGTCTTTAATTTGGCAGCACGTGGATCGTGCGGGACGCTTTCTAAGAGAATATAAGGATACGCGTACAAACAATTACAGGAGGGATGATGACAGTACGTTGCTCGCGTGCTACCCTCAAATCACGGAGCGCATCTAACTAGCCGTGTAATCGACAATTTCGGCCTATTACAACGCCCTAAGGTGCATTGCAGGCCCTAATAAATGTATGAACCTTATGCCTCACACGAAGCAATAATAACAATTATTAACGCGACCTACTAATTTGAAGTAAAAATCAATATAGTAATTTTAAAATATAATATTATCAATATGATATTACGTTTTACACAAGGCGTTACTTCGCTACGGAAAAAAATGCATCGCACGAAAATTTCAGGTTCGTCAAGTTGTTCTTGTTTCGTAAATGCCGAAGGACGAAACGCTAACTGTGAATAATTTTCGTTGTATTATACGTATCGCGAGGAGAAGCCATCATATCGTCTCCGGATCTACGAGCGGACCCGTCGTCATCGTGAATTGCGGGCCATAAAGTGGCCAGTGACACATAAAGGGCATATTTTCGGGTATTAGGCCAGGGACCCTTGTGGGCCCCTCTGTGAATGGCTACCTGTGTTCACGCCTGTTCGCGCGCCGTTCACCCGGAGAACAGGAGGAAAAATCTCTCGCGCCGATCTCTCTACGTCAAGCAGCGGTGCTAATGGGAAAATAACCGGCAGATTATGCCGCCTAATCCGCTCATCGTTGATGCGATCGCGTTGGCGAGAGGGGGACGACCTGAGTACAAGTATTTCGTTCTCGTTCATTTTCCGGGTCACGCGCAGATTACGGCGACAAGAACATCTTCGTGCATTAAAATGTCTTATCGAATACGATGAGAGATTACTCGAAAACACCTCGGACGTTTTCCGGAAACGGTTTGTGTCATAAGTTATAAAAAAAAATCTAAAGTCTATTACAAAAATTGAAAAAAAAGGGAAGAAAAAGCAAGGAAACGTTAAATTACGCGAGTAATTACACACCTTTGGACATTAATGTTCTATTTGTTTTCTTTAAAATACCTTGTTGGCTATAATTAGTAACATTGAAAAGTACAATTTTTTTTAACAACCATAAACACGTAAAAATATTTCTGGAAATATTGAGATTTGTAAGAACCTCCTAATTTTTTATACTTGTCAAAGCGATGAAAATTAATGAGAAATACCACTCATGGTATTTATACTAAAAAAAAAGAGTTTAGTAATAATAAATAAACTTAGATGATGGTTACTAAGCTCTTTGATGGAATAGTTTTACACAGTTAATGTGACTCGATATTTAGTACGATTGTAGTACGAAAACTATATGATACTTGCGACTATAATTGCACAGTAAAATAATTATAGTTGGGAATATTATTTGTATATTTTAACTACAATAATATTAGTAATAATACCTATATACTTATAGTGATGCCAACTATGAAAAAATTGTATATAAATTATACAGCTTTAAAATACAGCACATGATTATTATTATTAAAATTATAGTAATAATTACTATAAAAATGACATTTCTGATTATAATTATTTTACTATGCAATTATAGTCACAAATACAACACATTTTTCTATCAGTCCTATATTTAATTTAATGATCATTTATTACTAAGTACTATTATCTTTGGTTATTATTAATACATATAATTACTAAATATTAGTGAAACATTTAATTATTTCTCTAAAGCTTGATTGTTATTACTAAATTTTTTTCTTTTTTCAGTAAAATAAAGCCCAGAAAAAGAAGCGTGTATCAAGTGTTGAGTCTTTCCGCGCGTGTATTTCCGTCCCCGACAATCTGAGACAATCGCCCTCTCGCCTCCTCAGGTGCGCATCGGAGAATGTCGGCTGCTAAAAATAAATCCGGTCGCACGCAATCATACACACAGAGTCCGGGTATGCCGATTGTGTGACAGTGGAAGAGCGTGTCATCTGGGGAGGGTGAGACGGAGTGTAGAGCGAGCCGGAGCGGCGTGTAACGTGTGCACGAAGATAGCCGCTATCTCTCGAGCGGCGCGGCGACCGGAGGCGGTGTCCGGTGTCCGGCCACCAACACGACGCGCGGCGATGCGAGCGAGCTCCTTTCGTCACCTCTCGACCCGGCTTATTGTTCGCCGATATTAATTTTAACGGCACGTAGATACGCCGGACGATGACACCGCGAATACGAGACGTATACCTGCAGCGGCGATGCAGCGGGTCGTCGCAGGATTGCTCGAGTTAAAATTGAGTCTTTAAATCTCTCTCTCTCTCTTTCTCTCTCTCTCTTTCTCCCTCCTCTCTTTCTCTCGTCATTTTTCCCCGAAAGATTTTTTTTCACTCTGTGGATGCTGCGGTGCACCTATAATTTGACGCTGTTAATTTTCGCAACGGGTTTCATTAAATTTACATTTTGTTATCAATTAATTTAATCAATTGTGTAAATTGTTATTTTATTATGTATCGATATATAAATTGTTTTTCAGAACTGTTTATTTATTTATTTGTGTTTAATTTTCAATCTTGTTAATTAGAGTGCGTCGTAGGTGAATGTTTACACTAAAAGAAGAGGGTTTGTAATTATATAATCGCGTGGTAGAGAGAATAATTATAATTAGGAGTTACATTTTTGTAATTATTACTAATACAAAATGTTGGTAGTAATAATCTAACTTATTTGTAATTCTACCAATTATGCAAACATTTTTTACAAAGTAGGATAATTTCAAATTTAATGCAGTCGATCATAGATTGAAAAAAAACCAAAAGTAATCATTTTTATATAAATGCAATCACAATTATAGGAAATATAATTTATTGTTTAAACTTTTGCTTATTTTTTACTATTTAGTAGTCATAACTAACAGCTAATTTATATGGTTAAAACAATTATAAAAATATCTAATTAATATAAAACATTATTATAAATTACAGTTAAATTTTGATGTAAACATTTATTTTCTTAGTGCATTTAGTGCTAACTTAAGTTTTTATTAAAATAGTTGATAAATTAAATATAATTGATAAATTAAATATAATAATAATATTTAATAAGACTATTTTTACATTAGAATTGTTCAGCTATTTATTGAAATTGACAGGATTAAAAAGTAGAGATTAAAATATAAACAGTTTATTTTATTAAAAAAATAGAAGTAAATGTTTACTTTATTAATTGTAGTTAAATTTTTAATTTCCAGAATAATTTGCATATTTGAATCCAAAACTAAAACGTCGAAGAAGAATGACATTAAATGTAAATACATTGTCAACATTTTATCTCCATTCAATTCATTATAAAGATGCTGATTCAGGATCATTAATTTCATTGATTACATTTTTACGTATAAAGAATAAAATGTAAAAATTAATTAAATCAAAATTTCAAAAATTAAATTCTCATGTGTAAGGAATCATGCAAAGAATTGACGTAAATTATACGATACATTACTGGTGTTCATTTTGAACATTGTGCTGTCCGGACAACCATTTACATAGTATCTATTGTTTTTATGTTTAATCCTAAGTGCACTTGTAGCAAATTTTAATATATACATGGAAAAAATGTTGATACGTTTTTTGTAATAATTATATTCAACTTTAAGACCGCGTAACTAAATTTAAATAAAATTTTGTTATTAGAAATAGATTTAATTTAAATAAAATTTTGTTATTAGAAATAGATTTAAAGTCGAATATGTACTTAAAAAATGCATAAATTTGGAATTAGGATGATTATAAAATTTAGATGCATTCTAAGAATTAAAATCATCTTAAACAGTTTTAAAGTGAACCATTATCATTGCCGCGAATATTTTGAGAACCTTTTGAGTTTGAAATTATCGTGTCAAAATTTTTCAATACAAAATTAAGAAGGTTGCGTGCGTACGTGTGTATGTGTGTGCACGCGCGCGCGCGCGCGCGCGAGAAAAGTATAAATTTTGCTGTATATATAAATTTAATACAAACCGAAATTAAAAAATTTTATTTTAAGCATCTCAGAATATTTTTCTACAAATTTTTTGTAATTTTGGGAATTTAAGATATCAAATAATATTTTTATTAATATTTTAACCAAAACATTAAAAAAGTAAATTTTATGTTTAATCTTGTTTTAGCATTAAAAAAGTAATAAAAAAAGTAATAACAAATCTCTACTCTTTAAGTAACGACAACTAGTTACTTCTTCAATTTGAACGAGATATACTTAAAAGTAATTTTTCCAACCTCCCGAAAATTGAACATGATAAGATTTTGTATCTCGAGAGAAGTCAGATATCTTGATTCTTTGACGAATGACGAACAAAAGGTTTGCAAAAGGAAAAACGAGTGAATTGCTCGTTTTCAGATGTCATCACGGAATACTGTTTCACGTCGCTGTTCTACGGAAAGTTTATGCATCTCGCACCCTTCTCTGCTCTCCCTCTCTCCTCCCCCTGCGCTCTGTGCACGTCGGTGTCCTTTGCGCGCGATTTCACAGCACTTGCGAATCCGTCATTACAAACGGCTCGTTGGCTCTTTATCGCCACGTGAAACCATAGATTCATCCACGACTCCGAGAGGACAACTCGGCACGTAGCCCGGAACAAACAGCGGAAGCGAAGCGGAAGGTAAACGAGGACCCGTTGAAATCTACTAGAGAGCGACAGAAAGGGCGAAGAGAGAGAGAGAGAGAGAGAGAGAGAGAGAGAGAGAGAGAGAGAGAGAATTGCCGGCGCCGGTTTAATTTATCTGGATTTACGGCGCTGAAGATGCCTCGCCGTCTGTACCTGGCTAGAGGAGGAGGATTGCGAGAGCGGTATAGATCGGGGAGGAGAAGGAGGGGGGTGGGGGATTTTGCACAGAGCCATTTTGGAATGCAATTAAACGCAGTACAGTGAAACACGATGCCGCCGCCACCGCCGCCGCCACCGCCGCCGCCGCCGCCGCCGCCGCCGCCGCCGCCGCCGCCGCCGCTGCTACTGCTGCTGCTGCTGCTGCTACTACTACTGCTGCTTCCCTCCTCCGCAACCCCAGCAATGTTCTGTCACCCCTCGCCACCCTCCCTCCCTCGCTTCTCCTCGCCCGCGTAGCACCTGCCGGTGCTCTTTGCACCTCGAATACCTTGATGTGCCCAGATAATACAGCAGTGGCGAAGATATACGCGGGATGCTGCCTCCGAACGGACGAGTCTTGACGAGAAGAAAGCGGGGATTTCTGTCCTCAGTGCGAAATGCGTTTCGCACCTTCAAAGCGCCTTTTCGTCGAGAATTAAACTCTGCATGCCGTCCGACGCGACGAATAAATACTTGCGTTCAGAGCTAATTAATCTCAGTGGATGTATCGAGGGAGAATTATTTCATACGAAAGTTTCTATGGATCGCAGAAATGAATTTACATGTAATTATTTGGTAAGACAGAAAATGATGCGAAATTAATAGTAACATGATTTTGATAATAGACGCTTTTTCTTTGTATCTAAATCGGCGTCACTTTTTGTAATATTTTAATTACGCGACGCTCGCATCCTTTAAGTGAGAGATCGTTTTTAAACTTTATCTCTCTTTTTACTGATAGACGCGGCCAAATTTCAACTTATTTCCAAGGGCCAATTGTGCCTGTAAATGGCATACACTCGAGCGAATATCGGATTGTCGAGTGCGCCTTCAGATTTAACGGGAATGAAGGAGGGACGATGAAATCGGTCGTCCCCGGGTACGTTTTGATAAGGACGAGCGTCATCCCTATTCCAAGGGTTGGGAAACGGGAGGATGTACAGAGGAAGAGGGTGAGAGAGACAGAGAGGAAGAGAGAAAATGGCGGCCCAGAGGGAAATCCGACACCAAATCGAAGGAGACGCCATCGCAAAGCGCGGCGCCGCCCCTTTATCATTGGGTCTTGGCTTTGGCACGGTGTTATCCTCGAGCCCTCATCTCCCCTCCCCCGTAAGCCCCTGTAAGCGCAATCGCATCGGAATAATTATCATAATTTTTCCTGCCCCCTTATAATGCGTCGAAAAATCTCTCCTCTTCATCCACATCGCAGCGTAGGTGTTAATTGAGAAACTATTGCGACATTGCATCATAACAGATTAAATTTATTTAAAAAAAAATCAACAGATCTCTGAAGTTAAGTTTTTTTGTTAGTAGAAAATAAAAAGGATCCCAATATGTTTTAGGTTTAATTATCGATGTGCTTGATCAACAGTTTGCCGTTTAAAAAAGGACTTATCTTATGTAGTTAAATTATTTTAGTTATTTCTGAACAAATTCACAGATCTTTTATTTCGAAGCGTCTGTTAAAACTTCAAAATTCGTCACGCTACGTCACATCGCAAGACATGCAAATGGCAATTAGTGAGAAAGGCGGAGCAAACTCAAAGGATTGGCCAGGCGTGCCGTGAAAAGACGTCTTCAATCATTCAGATGAATCTCGGTTCCCTTGATCTACTTAACACCGCCATACTTTTTAGGACCAGATTTCCATCATATGATGTCCTAAATTTGTGTTGCTGTCTTTTTACTTGATTTAATCAATTTTTAAATATTTTATTAGGAAAAGAACTTGTATAATGTCGTAACATTAATATAATCTACATAATTGTTGTGCAAGAGAAAAGGGGATTATTATTTATTTTTTAATATGCACATTTTTATATTTCTTATTAAATATATACCGCATATTTTTTCTCATGACTATGATATGTAGATAAATTATTTAAGAATTTAACATATTTACTAATTATGTATGAAAATTATCATCAAGTAATATAGTGTAGCAAACCATTTTATAATTTTTCAATGTTAGTTTATCTGTTTATTTGCAAAATTTTTTAAAAATTTAAGGAGTTCTTTTCTCATCTTTGTATATAATTTTCTTTAAGAAATTTTTTGGAAAAAATATAATTTCTATAAACTTAAAACTTGGAACACTTATTCTTTGATATTTGAATGTTATTTATTAATTTTTTAAAAATATTAGGACAGATATTTTTTGATAATTATTTTCAAATTTGAACGTGTAAAAAATAACGTATATATACTCTTATCAGTGATTCAAGATGCTATAATTTAGATAAATTGCGTAAAACAGAAATTAAAAAAAATTTTAATCTACAAGAAAGTCCGAAAAGTTCTCGGCCTGACAAAAAAAAAACACATAATTCATGACAAAATATTTTTTATTTTTTAATGTAATCCCCTGTCAATTTGATATAATTATTCTGATATTCTAACTTTTCCATACCGTCTCTAGAAAAACAATTTCTTTAAACCATTAAAATAAGTTTTATCAATAACTTCGGTATTTGAGCCAAATCTTTTTCCAGCGAATTATTTTTTCATGTTTGGAAATAAATTAAAATCACTGAGGGTTAAATCTGATGATCAGTGTATGTAGAATTAATGCGAAGTAATTCATTAAATTTTTGAAAAGAAATATTTTATCACTATGTAATATTTAATTTTAATTTCTTTTTAAGAGTTGTTTACAAGATTAAAGCAAAAAAAAACCTAATGAATCTATCAGAAATTTTGTCAGTAGTCCTCTACGGGATCAAACTGAGTACTTTTGAACTATCTTTATATAAATGTAGTTCTTGTCGGACTTGCAATTAAATTAAAAAAAGAATTTTTTATAAATCTTTGAAAAAAAAAGATTTTCTTGTTTCTTTCTTCTTTTTGTGGGAAAAATTGAAGTTTTTATTTGATTACAGCTCGAACATAGTCAAACACGTTATATCTAAAAATTTTCGAATCAATTAAATTAAAACTGGACAAGTTAATTGTAGCAATAGTTTAAAAAATGTTATATTGAAAAAATGCATTAAAAATTTTGCAGTTAATGTTATTGCAGTTAGTGTTATTGAAAACTTTTCCAAGTTTCTATTCTGTTTTCTTTTAAGGTTCAAACTGTTAAAAAATATCAATAAAAAAAGTTATTAAAAAAATTGAAAGTAGGAATAACTTGTTAAACTTTTCATATTTTTTTCAAACAGATATCAAAGGATTATAGCTATCTATAAGAATAGATGCGTGAATTCCACATTGTATCCACATATTACATGTGGACTACACGGATCATTAATAGAAATGTAACGTAGGATTTTATTGCTAAATTGATGTAAATTTTTCTTCATGTGGAACTCTTTTATATAGGGTTTAATACATACATGTATTGAAATTTTAACAGATACGTAATGTCAGGTTTCACCGTTAAATCGACATCGATTTTCCTCAAACTATCAACGTGAATTTTAGATATAATAGTAAATATTTCCATTCGTAGTCTATATGGTCAATGTAAAACATACTAGTATAAATGTAGAATTTTTGTATCTATTTGAAACCGAGACAAAATATAAGCCGAATAAGTTGATAGTAAAAAAGTCAATGACCAAGGATCGAGGTTAATAAAAACTTTTTAACGAAGTTTTTGCTGCATTATTTACTTGCAAGTTGTAAGGATTTATTTACACTTTATATGTAAAATCTTTTATACATTTAAGTATATAATATTACTCAACAAGTTCTTGAAAGAATTAAAAAATTTTAATTAATTTAATCATTTTTTACAAAACATAATTATTTAATTAATTGAATTGATTTACATATAATAACGCGTGATGGGAGATTTTAATCCAATTATGAAATGGAGGTAAACGATCGAAGTACATGTGTACAAGATACGTAACGATAAACGATATACGTGATGGTCGTGAATGAACGAAACCGATCCTTGGGTGTGTACGAGTTCGTATTCGGGCCGATCTGCAGCTAAAGTTACGTTTGTCGTTGGATCATATTTGCAGAAATGTGTATCATAATACGACTCCGGAGATGAGCCGGCGACCTTCGCAAGGGGGTGGAAATCTTATCGCGAAAAAATAAACGCTATAAAAAGTGATATCTACCATACTACTATTATATCATTAAATATCTTTATCAATATTATTCTAAAATCTAAAGTAAAAGAATTAGTATAACTAAATTCTAAAATTTTACAGTTCGAAATAATATACTGACATTTGACGTTTCATATTTTTTAACTTTTATAAGGAAAGAATGGTTTTACTGAAGAATCTAAAAATTTAGATACAAATCTGAAAATAATTTTGTTGAATTGTTAAATTAATTAGAATAACTAATTACATTGCGTTTTACATTGCACAGAGATTTATACCTAGAAGAAATAGAAGATGCAAAGATAATTTGCAACCACTTTGCTATATATCTTTACGTTATATTAGTATTTTATTGTGATTTCAGCTGTTTACTGTTAAGATTAATGAAACTATGATGAGTTAAATTGTTTCGCCTCGCAGTAAGTAGCGTGATCATGTAATTACAAACCTACGTAAAATAATTACAGTAAGAAGTGTAAAAAGCTTAATGATTATTTTGCAATACGTGTAGAGAGATAGGAGAATACAGCAAAATACAATACAAATGTTTAGCTTTTGTTGGTTTTTTGTTTAGTTTGAGATTTTGTAGCTTTCACTCAGGATTGGAAAGTAACTCGTTACTTGTAACAAAGTTATGATTAGAATTACTTTTTTAATTAACTGTAACTTAATTTTCTTTCCTTTTTTTATCCGTAATCTAACTGTAACTTAACTTAGTTTTTAAGTACATTTTTAAATAACTAGTAACTAAATTAATAGTTAATAAGCTTTAATAGATAACGTTTCTAAAATATATGAGAATATGTTTCATCAATAAAATAAATAGTTTGTAAATAAAATAGTTTAGTAATGTTAAAAGTAAGTATAAAATTTTAAGAAAATAGCAATGCCTAAACATTATATTGGAATAAGTTACAAGTAAAATTAACAGAAGAGTAACTGTAACAAATTACTTTTTAGAATTAGTAACTGGTAACGGCAACTTTTTAAAAGAAAAAACTGTAACTATAATTAGTTATTTCTACGAAGTAACTTTCCCAACTTTGCTTTCACCTGTGTTTGGAAGATACGACATTTTTAGCACGTAGGATTTATATCGTAGTACAGACGCTCTGTGATTGAAGCAATACTTGCGCCTGTGCAAAGCACACAAAACGTATCTGCACTTTACGATTATCTGCGTATTAACTTTTTTAATTGTATTATTATTATTTGGTATGCAGCATTATTTATTTCTTAATAAACTTTTAAATGGATTTTATAAGGTGTCACGCCACTTTACGTCTCATTTATGAGCATCATTTGTAAATTATTCATTTTTTATAAAAAATGCAAGGAATTTAAAAATTTCTTTTTAAATAAAAAAATAAATATTTTATATTTCTAATTCTTTTATAACAGTATAAAAATAGTATAAAGTTTTTATTAATATAGTTTACTTTTTTAATATAATAAATAGTACTTGGTAAATTTCTTGATAAACTCTTGTGATAAAATTTTTAATAAGTGTAGCAGCACATATATATATTAAAGTTACTCTATGTAGAACTTTATTCAAAGTGGTTGCTAAAATTTTCAAATATGAAAAACACACATAGAGTTAAAGATAATTTACTCCAATATGAGCTAGAGATAATAAAAGTCGTATAGAAATTATTTAGCATCAAAATCCGCTCTAGTTCAATATAAGCAATCTTATTGATTCGATAAAAATCTTATTTCTTTTTTATTATTAAACAAATTTTTTTACAGTATGCTTATCATGTTTCAGTACCTTTCATAATTATTTTGCTAGTCTAATCATTATTTTCTCTAGATTTAGTTAATTTTTTAAATACTTTAGCAAAATTGTTTTTTCCGTGTTGAGTTTAATATATTTTATATAATTTAGTTATATATATATATTTGTTTTTAAATTTGGTATACTTATATGTATATATTATGGTTAACATAAACTTCTCTGCAAAAATTATGAAATTGAAATAAAAAATTGAAATTAAAAATTATGAATATTATTTCATAAAAATACTATACTGTCATTTATGTCGCGCAATTGTTACGTGATAAATTATCTGAAATGTAACGTCTAAATAATCTGTAAACAAATTTATAACAGATTTTCTTTCGTCAAATCTACCGGCGAAGGGTGAATGATTATTGTCGGTTGTTGTGAAATTAATCAAACAGAAGGCGCGATAGCCGTCGCGTGGAATCACAACACGGTGTACGGTAACGTTGACACGTTCCATTTCCGGTGTTTATTGGTCACACACGTATTTCGTGATTCTTTGATAGCTTCGTGATAGTGGAAAACAGTATCTACCATACGAAAATTTTGCCCAAGCATTGCTGAATGTTGTAAATTAGAAGCTGCACAGTAAGATTATGTACAACCTTTGACAAACAAGTCACTTTTCTAGCTGCATACATATGTGCCGAATTTTTATTTTGAACTTTAATGTTCGAATTAAAGTAAATTTTACAAAATAGTAAACAAGATAATAGAAGAGGAAATTTTAAATTAATGGATTTAGTTTTAACTATTTATTCAAGAATATAATTACATCTGCAAAGAAATACATATTTTATTAAGGATATTCGACGAGAGAGAGAGAGAGAGAGAGAGAGAGAGAGAGAGAGAGAGAGAGAGAGAGAGAGAGAGAGAAAGAGAGAGAAGCAACGTGTGGAGTGTGAAGCCAATAGAGGTCCGGCGCACAATAGCATAATTTCGTCATCTCGATGACATAACAAAAGAAATTACGCGAGTCCCGGCGAAGAAGGAATCACCGAAATTCGATACATCCAGGTAATCGGTTCGTCGTGGAGGTCGCCAGGTGAGAATACGACGTATACATGTCGGAGGAACGTCGGGTGCAAGCCGGCGGCGGCGGCGGCGACGGCGACGACAACGACGACTCGGTAAAACGGGGTGAAGCCCGCGGTCGGTAGGGGGTAGAACCGCCCCCGACCAATGGTGCGGAGCGGCATGTTGCTCCGGCGACCAATCGTCGGATGGTGGCCGTGCCGTTTCTCGCTCATCGCGGCGGTTTCGTCGCCGAAATAAAAGAGGAGGACGAACACAGGAGATCGGAAGGTGGGAGAAGGAGAGAAGGAGAAGAGAGAGAGAGAGAGAGAGAGAGAGAGAGAGAGAGAGAGAGAGAGAGAGAGAGAGAGGACGACATCGACATCGTCATCGTCAGCACTGCCACCGTGCACCACCACAACCGTCGTCGTCGGTGGCCCGCGCGACAATTCAACAACGGGAGCCAGCGGGACGACGGGACTGTCGCACCACGGACGAATCACCGCGATCACCTTACTAACTTGGTGACTTGGTCACTCAGTGAGTGCCGCGGTCAGAGGTATTTTCATCCGGGAGTATCGGTTACGCAATTTGTTCGTCGTCCGTCGTTCGCTTCGACACAAACTCTGCTCCGTTTGTAAAGAAAAAAAGAAGAAAAAAGAAAAAAGAAAAACGAGGGTTGTGGTTGCGGTACGAAAAACCCGGGAAACCCTCGCGCGAGAAAGTCTAGCAGTGCACTGTTGTCACGCGTCGGTGATGTTCATCGGGAATCCCCTTCGTCTGTTCCCTTCCCTTCGGATTTGGCAGCAGTTCCGCCGCGGGTGGTTGATTGTCTAGTAGTGACTAGTCAAGCAAGGAACTCAGGTAGCCCAGTGAAGTTTTAGAGGATTGGCACCTCTTTCTGATGAATGGACTGACTGATTGGGTCTTTGGAGAGAACCGAGGATCCTCCGTTAGAAGATTATTGTGTATGCGAGAAGTATCCCATTATAATTACATAATTTATTGCGGAACCAGTTACCGAGACTGACGAGTTCGGATTCAGTTTCAAAAACGCCACCGGGACTCAAGTTTAAAGTTATTTGCTTACAATGCGGTAATCAAACGCGAATTTTGAAGCACAAATAAATAATTATACACGTAACGGGAATTTTTTTAATTGATAGGGAAACAATGATGGTTGATATGATTGCATCGAGGTGTAGACGAAAAATCAGGATTTATATTAAAAATTGAATTAAATAGTATGGACTCCTATATATCGTTGTAATGACTAAAAAATAATTAAATTCGATAAAAATATTACGAATTTGAGCTACTCTTCTGTGATGAGGTATATGGACCGTCGGAGATATCGTGAGTGTACGGTGATCGTTTGACAAACGCATAATTATTGTTGTACTTACGAGAGAAATAGACTTTTTTTTATTAAAAATTTGTGAAAACGTTTTTGAACATTCGGCTTGAAGAAAATGTCGCGGCTATGTTGGCGTAAATCTCGATGAATGGGAATGGAGTCAGACATCGACATGAATGAAACGCGCGTGATTAAACAACCGTCGCGTCGACTTGTACGTTCGAATAACGGATGCTTACCTTCGTCATCAGTTATTCATCCGGTCGAGCTGTAAGACATATCGTCAGCCGATGTTGTCTAATGATAAAAGGAAAGTAAGTAAGTTTCTCAAAGAAGAATGCTGCCTATAACTTCCAAACTGAAGATTTTACGGTAAAAGTCCTACCCGCGGTAAGGAAAAATCCAGAGGCAAGAATATATGAACAATAGGCGCACAAAAGTCTTTGTTGAGAGAGAAAGAGAGAGAAGATAAAGCAAATGATGAAATAAAATGTATTACGTCCGAGTGAATTCCAGGTGAATTTTTCAAACTCGATTGATGTAGACGCGATAAATTGTGAGTCTACGTTACATTTTGTGTGTGAGGCTTGTACCCGCGTTTATAGTTTAGTTTGTAATTTTAATATTAAGTGACTGAACTAACTTCGATAAGAAATCGCGGAGGGAGTTTCGGGATCGGCGAATGAGCACAGAATTGTGTCTCCTGTCCGACACCTCGGTTCATGAGAGGCACGCAGTCAGCAGCCAAGGATGTCGGATAGCTCGGATCAGCTGTCATCACCGAACAGCGATTGCAATAGCCAAATGGGCGTCGTGCATCGCAACGCAGCCGCAACCGCGCAGTACAGCAGCACGTCGTCGATGTCCAATCTTGGGCTGACTCACCATTCGCAAAATCTAACGCCGACGTCGAATAGCAGTCCCCAGTATTCGCAGGAGCTCTCCACCTGCAACCCCGCCAGCGTAAACACCAATATCGGCAACCTCAGCGGCCTCTCCTCACTCAGCAGCAGCAATGACTTCACGCCCGAGCAGATAAACTGCATGTGCGAAGCGTTGTCGCAAAGCCAAGACATTGACAACC